>NC_142199.1:12398157-12548552 GCF_026936395.1 Plectropomus leopardus
CATGGAGAGTTACAGTAAAAAGGGAAGGTTTGGGATTTGCAGACGCCTCTCCTATCGATCAGTGAGCGGGCCGCTTATGAATGTTTCCATACCGGGATTTAGGTTAGAGAGAAATTGGCACCACTCTGGCTTGAGCATTTGTTAGCAGGGCCAGTGTGAGTGTGTGTGTGAAACAGCAAGGTTTCATCAAGACCTTTATCTCTAAAATGTCAGTGATGCCTCGTGGCTTCACGCTCTAATGCTGTGAGTGTGAGTCCGTGTGACCCACCCCCCCTCCTCTGGTGCTGCTGCTATGGATTGTCTTAAAAAAATAAAATCTATTAAGAAGTGGATGGTTGTCCATTGGCTTTATCAAATACATAACATAGTATACCGAATATAATTCACATTTTTGTGACTTAAACTGTACGGATTAGTATTGTGCTGCGCAGAGTGACATGTTAGTTACTGAGATTTCCAGGGTTCCAGTGAACGTGTTGTAAGCTTAGAAGCTGTGAAGCCTATCAATACACTGCCACACATTTCCAGAGGGTCATAAGTGATCATAGAGAGGAAATATTGCAGTATAAGTCTATCCACTGTTTTTTCAAAATATCTTGCATAGTTTAGGTTAGGTTTTTATTGTTTAATGTTATTATAATATTTTTATGTCAACTGGGTACAATGACAAAGTTTAATATTTAAGTGTCGCTTGTAGTGCTGAATCCGTCAAACCTAGACAATTATCACCCAAGCACCATTCATGACAACTCTAGACGGTTTGAATAGCTACATACCTCACCTAAATGTTTTCAAGGTTTAAAGTTACACATTAGGGGCTTGTCTACTTTGAGTGACAGGTGGGTGCCATCCGTTAACAAGTCGCTACCACGGCAACAATGATGTTAACATAACGTAACCATGCAATATAGGTACTGCCTTAGCTATCATTTTTTTACTGTGTTTTTTAGCTCATGAAAGTTCATTTCAAACTTTTGGTTGCAAAAAAAAAGTTTTTGGTTTTGTTTTGTTGCTTTTTTGCAAGCATGAACTAAGGTAGCTCCAAGCATTAGGGGTATGTCTGCTCTGTTCTCCAAATATGGTCACTTCAGGCTCCAAAAAAAAACAACTAAGATGGTGACAGCCAAATTGCCTAACTCAAGGCTTTCACAACGTGAGTCAACAAACCAATGGGTCAGGTTACAGCTACGTCTATCATTTTATACAGTCTATGGTTTTAAGATAGAAACATTACTGTTTCCAGACACTCTAAACCAGCTCTACACTACCTGCCCAGCAAATGGCAAGCAGACAGTAAATGAGTAGCTGGTGAATGAACACAAGTATATAGTAGACACAAGGGCAGATATTTCCTTAACGAAGCTGGTGGAGACAAAAACAACTCTAACAAATGTCATCTTTATAAATGTCCCATTTTTTCTAAAAAAATCTATCCAAATTTCAGTACATAGTATTCGGATGACTCCATATTACAAATGGAAGTGTAATAGAAATTTAAACACATCAAAGAAGATACATATCGGCATAAAATATGTTGTCAGCATCATTTATACTCAGAGAGCTGCACACGTTGCTCTTTTTGCCCTTTAATTGGTATTTGCCACGCAACGTTTCAAAACACATTTGACTGTCATATCATTAACATCCACTCAGTTTCCCTCTGTTTGTGTATGCAATTTGCATTTGATTTGTACCATCAAGCTAAAATTTATGTGTGCGAGTGAACGAGTGTGCATGTGCTTGCTGCAATATGACGCAGGACGCGTGATGAGTCAGGACATCATAATGACTGCACGGCATTATGGAGAATGGTCTTCTGCCTCACATCTCGCCCCCGTCAAAACAGCTCCATTGTGTCTTGTCTTCGAGCTGGAAAGTCCCCTGCTTGACAGGCAATTCAGATTCCAAACAGCGGTCCACAAAAAGGGCCACATCGTTCGGTGACTATGCGCTCTCTCTTTTTCCCCCCTTTCTCTTTTCTTTTTTTTTTTTGTTTTACAATGGAGTGTGAGAATGCAATCATCACGGCCGTTTCAGACGGAGGAAGACAATTTGGAAAGGGAGAGAGGAGGCACTGTCCCTGGCATGTTTATAGAGAGCTCTGCCAGACGTCGGCAGGGAAATGAAGGAAGGAGAGGACAGAGAGTGGAGCGAAAGGATAAAGAGACACAGGCAGAGGGACGAAGACAGAGAGCAAGTAGAGGAGAAAAGATAGATGGGAAATTACACGAGCAAAGGATTGATGGATGAATTGGGGGATGACTAGGGGAGAGAGGCTGGAGAGAGAGAGAGCATCTCCTCTACTGCCGTGGCAACCCCAACGATGTCATTTCCTCCTGGCTTGTGCCACTGGTGCTAACAGACCGCCCCACCCCCGCACCCCCGGCCCCTGCAAGCCCTATACACACTCCATCCACCCTCATACATTCAAACAAACAGACACACACTCCCCTTCTCATTCTATTAATCTCCCCTCTCTCTCCTCCGCATTAGCATGGGGTCCCCCTCGAGACTGATTACGGTTGGTCTGTGCGTGCGTACGTGTCTACACAGGAATGTGTGTGTGTGTGTGTGTTTTTATCTCCAGTTTTCTATTTCTCCCATTTGTTTCCCCCACCTCATGGCAGACACTTGCTGTAATAAAGCAAATGAGGTTGGGAAATGGCAAGACTCAAGGTGATATTTCAGCAAGCAACTCCCCAGCAACAACGCTGTGGGGGAGGCAGGCAACTGAGCGTCTGAATGAGATATCTGTGTGTGTGTGTGTGTGTGTGCGTGTGTGTGTGCACAGGATGTGATTGTAGTATTTGCCGAGACTTGTTTTATATGCGTGTATGTGGAGAGTTTGCACGCTAACGGCTGAATGCTCGGGTCAACCTGCTGGGGAAGGAGGGGGAGTCTTTTGTCTTATTACAGACAATAAGGCTGTCCCTGAAAAATCAACCCCAATCAAAGGAAAAATAAAATCATTTCCTCGCGTCATATTTTTTTTTTTTTTTTTAAAACATGAATGCTTCCCACACATCTTCAACCTTGCAGCACAGACGATGTATACATTCACCACAGTTTCAGGATAGTGTTACCAACTCACTATCTGACCAAATGTCTGCCCTTCTGCTCCTGAGTTATGGTGCTAAATAGAGGCCAGAAAAGTGTTTTGCACACCATTATAATGTCACACTGAAGTTGACCTTTGAATTTTGGAGTATACAATGACATCCCCTCATCATGTAATCCTATTACACCTTTGTGTAAAATGTTATCATAATTAACAAATAAATAAATAATAAAAGATATGGCCAAAACCATGCTCAATTTCAACTTACTGCACCATGTGGGGTAAGTTGAAATTCTAATCAGTTCATCCTTGAGTGAGTCAAAGTGGACATTTAAGAGAAACCCAAAAACCTGAGTGCTAGGCATAAGCCATAATAGTAAGCAATGGCATAGGGAGCCAACATGTGGAGGGGAGCAGAAAAAAAATAAAATAAATAAAATAAAAAAATAAAAATAAGGGAAAAAATCCAGATGATTTATTATTTATTTATTTTTTTACAACTATATTATTTAAAAAAAAAATGTTTTTTGGATTGCCAAGTCTATTTTTCTGACTTGCCACATGCCACCGAGCCGTGGCACAGACCTTTCTCATTCGCACAGAAGCAAATACTGCTCGGCGCATTATATTGATGCCTTTATGAGATGTACTGAGCTGTCAGCTAACTGCATTTGGGTAAACCCAAAGGCCTAAATATTTGTCACTAAGAACAAATGACGTGGTAAAAAGAGTCAAAAAGTCGACATGAGGGGAGGCTGATAGGCCAATCAAAACTGGACAGGGGGCCGTGTTTAGAACGCTGTGTGAAACCAAAAGTCTGCGCTTTTTTAACATAATTTTACACAATTAACATGGTTTGGCACATGGATGTCACTAATGCGACATATCTACGTTACGAAGCAAGTGTATTTATTTAAACGAAAAAAATGATCATTTTTCTAAACCGCAGTGTTTACACCTAAGTGTGACCATGACAACATTAACCACATGTTACAATGTGTTTCAGCTGTGTGTCACATTGATACGTTAAAGTTTGCCCTGTGTGTTGCTGTCAGACAAACCACTGACATTTGACGACTTGGTAATGAGAATGGGTTGGGCAGCATGAGACTTTGAATTATCACCAGCAGCAACCTCCCAAGGGAAGGGGGGCATGTGTGCGATGGGTATGAGTTCAAAACAGGCGAATTGAAGAATAAGTGACAGCTTAAAATGTCAGTTTCTGAAATATATCAAAACAGCAGTCCTTTTTCATATTCATTAACGATGAAGACAACCCAGCTGTTTGGTGCAGCGGAGAGAGAGCTATCTATTATGACGGCATCATTATTACCAAGCAAAGCTAACGTTTGATGTCTGCGTCCTGAACAAATTTCGCCCAAGGCCGGCTCCAAAAATGCTGGAGCAGTATGTGCAACAACAGCATCTGCATTCACAACTACAGCAACTTAAGACTTGTGCTTTCATTACTGCTGAAAGGAAGCCCAAAGAAATGGAGGATATATTCCTCCAGCCAGCAGAGAGGAGGTAGATCACACCAGGGTGACAGGGTTCACCAGCTACCTGAACACAGCTGAAGAAATCACTTGGGGTTGAATTATCTATGCCACACACACTATATCTTCACACAAGCAGTTAGACCCACGCTAAGTGCTAAGTACCAAGCGTTTGTTGTATAATGAAAAAAAATATTGAAGCTCTCCTTCGATATTTACCACAGAGCCCTCCTACCATTTTTCTCGTCTTACTCTGGCGTTTCTGGTGCAGAGAGGCAATTTATTATGGAGCTGACTTTTATTATACCTCGGTGTGTGCCTGTGAGGATGCAAGAGGAGTTAATGCCAGCACCAACAACAGCAAGGACTGCAAATTTGTCCAATTTGAGTTTTGATGGACATTTTTTAAATAAATAGAGACCTGTGATAACAATTGTAACGTGTCCTCCAATGAAAAAGTAAGGCTAATGATGTTTTAAGGAGACTTGAATTTTGACAGGAAGCCTGTGTTATGACCTGGAGGTGTGGGGTTTGAAAGAAGTAAATGGGAGGTTCTCATAAAAGACGCTATTAGGTTGCATTATGGGAAATGTAGGGTCTAATATTTTTGGAACTTAACACTCACCAAGGACTAAAAGTTAAGTGCTGCTTTGACTTTGTTGCAGTCCCTTGTCAAGTACTGGTTCCTTACTCTGGGCATGAGCTTTCATATTTGAAACTCTTAGGACACATTATTATATGTAATGATAGCTTTTGCTATTTTAGTACTTATATCACAAAGCATGGATGACAAATTGTTTTTAGTGCTTCATTATCATTTTGTTCTCAGTGGGCATTTTTAATGCCTGTAAGTGCTACTTAACAGCTTCACTTCAAATAAAGGCCATTTGACAATAAAGCTCAAATCACCATTTTATTTTCATTATAATATCTATTTCTTTCTATTCAAAGTATTTACTAATACGTGTCCTCAAACTTCATATATAGCGAGGTCAATTGTTATGGTTATATATGGTTTCCATTTTGGAATGGATATAAATTTCATATTTCATGCCTATGCATCTTTTGTGCAGATACAGTCCATGCAGTACACATTAGATAAAATTAAAATGGCACATTTTGAATTACTGAATATGGCTAAAGTTAATCTGTAAGGTTTAAAGGGTTAGTTTGGATTCACCAAATTCATTCACATAACAAACAAACTACAGGTCAGGGTAGTGGTACACAGGCAACTCCCATGTTCAGTGAGGTATATATATTTTTTTTTTCAATGGAGTCTGACTTTGCAGAGGCATTAGAGTACTTTGACCTTTAGTTCAGTTCCCTGTCAAAACAGCCCTCTCTCTTTCCCAACTTATCAAATACTGCTTCTTGCAATGATTTCGGCGTCACACACAGGCGATGTAGCAAATGTAGGTGTGAGAGTTCACGGAACAAGCGGCGATATTTGAAGACTTTGGATGAGACTGTGTTGGTTGTAAAGGGCTGTCTGTTGAGGAAGTAAAGAGCATACGACTGGATCACTGAGAATTGGATTAGACTACAGGAGTTCTGTGAGAGATTGTGATGTAGATTTGCTGTTAACTGCAGTCACCTATGAGTTCAATTCATAGAATTTCAAGAATTTTCTCAATTTTTAGATTCTTTGTTCACTGGAGGCATGGAAGGAAAAGGTTTTTCTGACAAATACAATGTTATATACTTGATATAGAAATTGCAACTTTGTAGGGTGAAGTAATACTTTAAAAAAGGGTCACAAATGTTATACTTAAAAAAGGCATATACATTTTCAGAACAAAAGATGGACACCTAAATTTGCAGCAATTGCTGTTCTAACCAGAGTTTTATCTTCAGAGTGACACACAGGTGGCGCTCTCATGAACATTTACAGGAGCAGGGTGGTATTTATGGTATTGATTCAACTAAAATACAGGCCCCGTATTCTTTGTAATGACAGAACATGTCAACAACAAGGCAACAGACCCATTTGTGTCTTCAATAGCTTTTGGAAAACCTTGGGCACATAAGTCTCTGCCTTTTTTCTACATAGATAATAGTTAATAGCATTAAAGTGTTACAGGATTTGGTCATTTCATGGTATCTGCTAACATAAGAAAAATATAGAAATTGCCACCAGACTTATCTTTGAAAATATTAGTAATATGATAGCTTTTGGGGAAAAAAATTATCATACATTAGCATACCACAAGTTGAAACTGATACATCTTCATCAAACAGACATTGTCTTTGTCCCTGTCCTTGTACCTACTGCCAGCTATGCACCACCGTGCTATTCTGCTGCTTGTTTTCTCCCAGCAGCCAGTTATACAAACAAGGATACACTGAAAACAGCAACTATCAGAATTTCCTGAATGAAAGGTCAATGCCTCCTTGTGTCTAAAATTAGCCCGAGTCTGCTGAGTCTCGCCACTTTGCAGTTAAACATGGTAAGAAGTGAACGACTCTCACCTTCTCCTTCAATTAAATGACAGTGGAAATATTTTAATGCGGTGAAAATACTGCAAGTTTGTGTGACTTTTAGAAATTAAATAAAATAAACTGAGATTAAATTGTGCCTCTGCAGAGGAAGGGAGGGGGGGACATTGTAGATAAGGATGCAACACTATATAAAAGATACAAAAAAAAAAAAAAAAACACAAGCATTTCAAACATGTGAACTTGCAGAAAATACCTGCAGGGTAAACCATCTCTACATTATTAATGAATGTACTTTGTTTGACAGTTCCAGTTTCAACATTTTTTTTGCTCCCTGTAGGTGAAATCCTGTCATTTTGGTTATCACCAGCACCAAAACAGCTCGCCATGTGTCCCTGTGTGTTTGTGTTCTTAAAGATTATGTAATCATTTGTGATTTTTGGACCCCTGGCTGCTTCAGCTGACAAGCTCTTGCAAAGAAAGGCACTCTGAATTCTTCCCCTCCAGGGGGCAGGTTGTGCTGTGAGCTGGCTTTAGCCGACCGTTTCCATGAGTCCCATGCCTCCTCATATCCCAGTCAGACTTTCTCGTGCTCTCAAAACACCCCCCACAAGTCTAATGCCACCACTCAGACAATTCTGCAGTTCACAAATAATCTCTTTACATACACAAACACAGGCAATAATATGCACATAACCTCATTTGCACACACATAAACTCCATGAGCAAAGTTGCACACATGCTTATGTGCCCTTAGACACAAACACACACACTTTGACATTCTACATGATGAAATGACAGACGAGCGGAGGGGAATGTCATGCACAATAGACGTCCTCTCGCGTTTGGGCCTAGTTTGTGATGCGGAGTGACACATCACGCAGCTCTGTAGGTATGCCATTTGTAAAGATTACATCGTGATTTGGATGATACTAGAGGGCACGTCCAATAGATAGAGGAAAGAGAGGGCAGACACACGCAGAAGAGAGGAAGACAGAGACCTGGGGGGAGGAGGAGAGACAGATACAGAGAAGAGAGATCATTACTTGGCATGTCCAACAGTGAAGCAGGCAGCCTGTGTGTGTGTTTTCTGGGCATGCAGCTTCCACCGTTCCCCTCAAAGTCCTTTTCAATAATGTAAATGTCCCTCACTAGCGGGCCCGTCTCCTCTCTGTGCTTAATTGTTTTTGGCCTGTTATGCCTTTGCTCCCTTGCATCCAGTCTGAGATTGTTGCTTGCTCCTGTTTATTGTGTGTGTGTGTGTGTGTGTGTGGCGTAGATGGTGCATGACTTTGTTTGTGCACCTCTGTCAGCAAATGCAAGGTTTAAAAGAGAAACTGAAGAGAAATAAATCATGACACCCACCTTAAAATCAGCGGGAAAGTCGTATGAACGCAGCATTAGTAGGACGAGAGCAGTGTAAATGAGGGGACGACAGAGAAAGCTGGAGAAAAAAAAAACAAGAGTTAGAGGAACAGTCTGTACAAAACTAGAAGCAGAGCTGCATGTAGAGAGCCGTGGAACTATAATAAGGGAAAACGAGGAAGAAGCTCAGGGAATAAAGAGAAAAGGGAAGTGAAACAGTGCTGGAATGTGAACAGGAACAAGAAAAAAGGGGGTATAAAGAAGGGGGAAAGAGAAAGGAGGGGGGGGCGGGGGGGTACGATAAGGAAGAAGTCTATTTGTTTGGCTTATGTAGTGCAACCTCCCCAAACACACACACAGACACACACCACCACAAACCCGACAGACAGGCCTCCCTGCGGGTTGTTAGCCATGCTTGCAGAAATACAGCTTCATTTCTGTTGACAGCCGGAGGAAAATAATTGGCCGATAACAACTCATCAGAATGCAGGCGATATGTATGATTTTCTCACCCAGTTGTATCTGAGACAATCAGCAGCAGTGTAAACAAGCGAGCGGAGGGATCGTTTCATTTCTGTCAAGGCGGTGTCGGAAGTAAAGTTTGGATTTGCCTGCACACACTTTGATTTTATTGATTTCTTTGTCTGGGTGATTGTTGTGTGAGGTGGTTCACTTTCAGGTGCAGACAAACAGGGGATTTGGCGAGGGGCCTTTACATTTCTCATGTCTGTGGAGTTATTTTAAGGAATGCTTGCGCCACTTGTTTATCTGTTGATAGTATGCAAAAGAAGTACAAGTACCTAAAAACTAATGAGCCAAACTGGAACGAAAAACCGCTGATTGAAACCCAAACAGCCTGCAGGCAAACATCTGTAAAAATGTGCATTTCAGTTTTGAGCAACTTGATATTTGGCTTGGTCAACTGTTAATTCTTGGAGCCAAATCAAATAACTTTCACAGTCAGCTAAGTGTTGGGGGTGACTCATAGCTAGCCAACTGCTGCGCAAAGCTATTCATTTCACAAGTTGCTTGAATGTTTTCAAGGTATGCACGAGCAATGCTTTCAATGATATGATAATAACACCAGCTACATCCAAGGGTCCAACCTGAACATTTGGACTTCCTAAACTCTCATTCCTGAATGATTTAAACTCTTTTTGCAAGGTCCCATCTGAAATCTGGCAGGGTGAGCAAATTAGCACTCTACCCGAGCCTGAAAAGTCAAATTGGTTGAATGTTATTCACATTTCTTGCAACTCCCACCACAGAGATGATTCAGTTCTGTATCACTTGACCTGCTCTGGGTTTACTCATCAACCAGCAACAGCTACTGGACTGAGAATCTGAATCTGAGACATGTCTTCCAAAAGGAGGAAGAGATGTGTCTTAAAGTTTCTCTCTGGGCATTGATTACACTCCTAACAAAACGGATCTCTGCTCATCAAAACTACATATTTATATGTTTTGACCATGAAAAACACCTTGCTTGGTCTGAACTACTTGTTGTGTAATATAGCAGCAAACCACTATTTGCTATGTAAAGATATAGTGGAGTTATGGCAGAGCAGAGAATGAAGTCGTCCTCCCTCTGTGTGTGTGGTGCTCTGAGCTTCTGTTGTGGTAAGCTGGTCTGACTGTGTGTGCTTGTTAGTGCATGTGCGTATGCCACCAGCTAGCTCATCTAGCCGGTGGGAGACAAGTAGGGACGTGGTGGTTATGCTTTTCAGTAGCGAAGCTGATTTATTGACTGAGTAGTGCGGTAGCTTCCACAAAAGGTACCGACTATTTTCACGAGGAAAAGCTCTGAGCTGCAGCACACTCTTTTTTCTGCTGAAGTCTGGATAAAACTAAGGATAATAAAACTGAGGATAAATAATGTGACTGACACCAGCACCACACCAAGGAACGTAGACGAGGAGAGCACTTCTTTATAACATCCCATACTAATCCCGTGCTTGCTGCTTCACAACTGGCCTTTCTTGGCAAGACCTGCCCTACTCTGCCTCTGATTGGCTACAGTGATGCATCTGTCACATGTCCTGCTGATGTAAACACAACTACACAACAATGACACACAAGTAAGACAGAAGGGAGCAGACTTCACTGAAAGCAGATGGCAGGTGTCATCTACATGTCAATGTTTCCTTTTAAAGCAAACCGAGACAGTGCTGGACTGTAAAAGAGGGATAGTAAATATGGCTGAACAACAGGCCGAGGGCCATGTGGACTGCATACTTATTACTGACTCATTTAGTGGATTTGCAGTGGACTCTAAAGGAATAGACAAAACAGACCACAACAAGGGCCAAGCAAAGATCTATACAGTCAGATAATAGTATAGTGGGAAGAGAGTAGAGAGACAGTGTGACATACTGCTGCTGTGTGTTATTTGCAGGACATATTTCTGTTCTAATGTCCCCAAGAAAGAACAGATTTAATTAAGATCTGTTCTTTAGCTTGCCTGTTTGTTTGGTGCTGCTTTTCTTATCACTGAGATTATGCTGATTGGACATATTTGTTGCTTTATGCCCTTGAATCTATATTTTTGAGACTATAATTTGTACATTGTAGTTCTATGGTGAAAATGTTGACTGCTTATTTTGCTCATGATCTGCCTTGTAGTATATTAAAAAAAAAAAAAAAAACAACACTATATGGACGGTTAACAAAGTTAAAAACTTGATTTGCACAGGAGGAGGTCTTTGATGTCGGCAACACTGATTTAGAAGAGGGGATGCATCGCTGTGATTGATGCCTCATGAGTTGCATAATCACAAGCCTTGTTTGTTGATCTCGTTTACTCCTGTCAGTCTTCCTCATGACTGGACAGCAACTGAAACTGTTCGCATTTAAATTTACCAACCAATTAGCAATGACCCTTGAGTTTTCAGCCAAGCGTGGCTGCATGGAAATAGCTGTTGAATTTCATCCTTGCTACACTTTCTGTAATAGAGTAATATAAGTGTTTATATGGCTGCATCCCCTCTAAAAAAGGCAGTATCTCCCTTATTAGGGGCAGCCCCTCCACCTGTCCGAACAGCTCTCATAAGAGGGTGACCTGTGCTAATTTTGTTTCTCTAAGCTGTCCCTGTATAACACTAAAATCTCTTTTCAGGACAACACTTGTATTTGGGGAAATGGAATATTGAGAGCAAATGTATGCCATTTAGATGTATAATTTACCTCTCTTGGCTTCAGCATTACATTGCAAGCTTTTCCTTTGTGATTTAACTCTCAGTGAGGGGCCCTTTGCAGATGAAATGCCTCTTTGTAGCTAAAAAGATGAGCCATTCAGAGAATCTCCTTAAGTATTCACACACAGCATGTATGGTTTTGCACAAAGGTGTGCTGGTATCACATGAGTGACTTTAAAGTTGTGATTAAAAAAAATGTCAGAGGTGTCTCTGTTATTATACTGTGCAGTTAAGTTCTACAGAAATCGTTTTTGAAGCAATCAAATATGATTTCCTCATTAACTTGTATACTTTGGTGTAATTCTCTTCCCACCTGAGTTCCATGTTGCTCCATTTGTTTTTCTTTATTGAAGATGATGAACCAGCACCGCTGCGTGTTGAAGCCAGTGCAGAACAGGTTTTAGCTGCATTATGATTCTTCAAATCTTTGTCACAAACCAGCTGTTCATCCAGATATTATTTCTCATGTTCGTACAAGCATAGAAACATGCTCTCATTTGCATTTTTTGTAATTTGTTGTAGAAACTCTGTTGAAATCAGCACTACTATTGACCACCGTAATTACATCTTATCAGTCACTATTTGTATTGCATATTCACAGACACCTGCAGAGTGCAACCTTCTACTTTTTCCCCCATCTGCCTCAGCCCTCCCTTTAATAAGTCAGCTCTCACCATTCACAGTCTTTGCCCTTCCTTGCGTGTCTATAATGATACCTGCACCACTGATTGATGCATGACAGGAGCACTACCTCCAGCAGTGGTCATTTTTGAAGCATCAGCACTTCCCAACAGCGGATAGCGCTACCTGACCACACCTGCTGCGCTTCCCTCAATTAACGTAGCTGTGGGCCCGCGCCTGTGTGTGTGTGAACTGTCAGTTTCTTTGTCCGACTTCACCGCGCCTGCCTGGCCTCTCGCCGAGCTCATTTTCCCCTTCACTCTGTGTGAAGGCCATCTTCAGAGAGAGGGTAGAGAAAGATGGAAAGGAACAAATCAGAGGGAGGCAAAGATAGAGCAGGCAGTGAAGAAAGAGAAACAAAGGCTGGGGGGAAAAAGAGGCTGTTTAAAAGAGAATGAGCTAGCTCAAGGAAGATAGAGGAACTGTGAGAACCAGATAGAGAAAAAGAGATAAAGAAAGATAGAAAAGCAATGAGAGAGACTTCTGCTGTCCGGCATTAAAGTTATTTGTAGTTTCTGGGCTCTTCTTTAAACACACATCTCAGTATAAATGATTGAGCGCGGCTTTAATCTTTACAGGCTCGCACAGACTCTGAATGTGAACTTTACAGCACTATAGATGGATTCCTACATGTAATGGCAGACGTGCTCCCAAACACACACAGAACGCACGCTTCTGTACAATTTTTAGGACTCCACTTTAAACAAAAGAGAAAGCTTGCTTCTCTGTGTGCCTTTTTACAAGAGCTGTCAAAGCCAGTGCTGCAGAGGATTAGGAACAGTATAGATCTGTAATGCATCACAACAGGCCCGAGCAAATAAACAAATTGGAGAGAAAAGCACTGCACAAAAGACTTGCCAGGAACTATTTATCAAAATTTCTGTTGTCTCTGACCTATAAGAGCGCTTTCTCCCTCTTCTCTTTTTTTGCAGAATACCTTATAGATGCAAGCTGACACCGCTGGCATATAGCCTCCAAGAAATTACAGCTCAGCGCTGTGCTCGGCGACTTTTACCAACCTGTCAGTAATAGCTATTATCTTGCGTGATGCCAGCAATGTCCCTGCTCTAAGCCATGGATAACTTCCAACATAATTGACCTCCGTTTTGAGGTTACATCTTTTACTTTCCCCTTACACCGGTAGCTCATCTCGTCTCTCCGCTACACAATGGGGGTAACCTATATGGACATTTGTTACCATGGCAGCGAGAGGCAGTTGCTTGAGTGTTTTATTACTTGTTGAGGGTGAAAAGCGCTCTACATCAGGCCCTTGTCCCTGAGTGTGTGGCTTGTCAGAGTGTCCTCTTCACCCCTGCGCCACTGGGAAAGTGTGTAAGTGTGAAATGTATGTTTTGTTATAGTCAGCCTCTCTGCAAGTGTATGCAAGGCTTTGAGAGGACACTTGAGACAAACACTCCTTTTATACGAATTGAATCATTAAGAGGAAACCTCCTCTTACAGCTGTAAGATTAAAAGGGTGGGCCAATGCCCCCCTCACCCCCCCAAAAAACAGCACATTTTATCAGATACCTCTAGAGTGATTTAGATAAATTAAGTCAGCTTTTAGGCCTCTTGTGGGCCAGTTTTCTTTGTCTATATGGATATCTTTTAGCTAAACAGTTCAATTACAAACTCTTGGAACTGCTTATAAACAACAACAAAAATGCCCCTTTGCAAACTGGACAGTGTGCTCTGTGCAATTCCAAATATCTTGAAAAAAAAAGGTAAGAAAGAAAGAAACACAAACAATTGTCAGAATTTGAAAATACTGCCTCCACCTGCAGCTCTACCCTCTCTTTCCTAAGTCCCTCCTGACAACCACGGGCATTGGCACTCGCTTCATACAGTAACGCGTTCTTTTGGATCTTATTTTATTGCCCTGTTTTTTTTTTCTCTCTATCAGACCAAATGTGAGATAAAAATTAGTGAGGTAACCAATCAATGATCCCTCCACCCTACCCCCACCACTGTGGAGTTCTTGCAGGGAGGAGAACATGCAACAGCTCCAAAAACAGACCTTCAGTTCGTGGTCCAAGTGGCTTGTATTCGACCACTGCAGACCCCCCAGCACCAGGTGTCACTAACCTGAGTAAAGGCAGCAGCAGAAAGTTTGCTGATCTGGCAGGAAGTTGGAGGCGGGGTAAATGCTGGCTGGATTCAGGTTGCTGCAACTGCTGACTGGGGTCTGTCTCTGGTTGTCTGCCCTCTTCCTGTAATCGGAGTCTGTAAAGGAGAGGGCCACACTATGAATCAATTATCTCGCTAGCCTTATAATAATCATGAGTCTTACACTCCGGTTAGCATTCTCTGAAACACTTTAGTTCATTGACTCAGATTCTAGACTCTATTTTAGTGTCTTTTTGAAAAGTTGTCTTCCTTTTTTGGCTTGCTTTGAGGTGTAGGCAGTTGTTACCATTGCTTGAATGGCAACTTCCACCGCAGAATTCTCCACCATTGAATCAGGCTTTCACAGAAAGAATGTGCATGTGCATTTGCATTTGTCAAACAGTCAATAGGAACACCCTCTCTCCGAAATGACCCGAGACTGGCTGAAGTCTCTCCTTGTGAGCTAGATTTCCAACCCTGAAAACAGAGCCGAGAGGTGGTGCAGAACTATAGTGTTCTCAGTCCACTTAAAGTGCAAAATGCTTAAAAAATTTAACATGGGAATTATTTTTGCCTACTCAGGCTTTGAGGTTGTAATAAATCATATGTGAAGTATGTTTCATTTTGGCCTTAGCCCCAATACCATTTCTCATAAAATTAAGGGATGAAAGAACATCAGAAAATATCAAACTGTGAAAGAAAATGTATTTTTTATGTCTACCTGGGAGAATTTTTTTTTTTTTATGTCCTCCCAGGATTTATTCAATTTCATGAAGTTTTTACTTCGCTTTCACTTCTTCATTGGAATTGCAGACATGTAATTTGCAAAGACATGAATTCAGGAACTTTGTAAAACTTACACTCTTTGAAGATGGAGCATTTTCAATTAGAAAACAGCTGGCTGCATGACGCGTACTTGGAAGCACTCATGCGTGGAATGTTTCAAACAGACTTCAATATAATACACCTGCCAGCGCCTCCCCCTCCCCACTTTGATAGCGCCCACCAATCTAAATGAAATGTGTTGTTGTGTGTCGACAGCCGTAGGCACTGGCCACTCAGTCGGAGTAAACACCTGTCTGAAATTGGCTGGAATTGGTACAATCCAGGGCGCGGAATCATTACACCGGCATGAGATCGCCATGAAACGCCTTCTGTGTTTGTGCTGCCAATTTCATTAGGCCTGGGCGTGCTCTCTTCATGTTACTTTGACAGCGTCTCGCTTTTTTCCCCCCCAGCACCGTCTTATTTATATGGTTTCTATGGTGGAGTTGGACAGGCTCCCTCCGGAGACAGAGCTCTCATTGTGAGAACTCTGAAGAAGACTTGTAATAGAAGCACACTGACGCGCCGCCCTGTCAGTTGTAACACGCAAATGTTGCCCACCCACACACAAAACATCATATAGTGTTTTAGCTATATCCATAAGCCCACACTGATAGTCAAGCCATGCTGCCAATGAGAAAGCTAAAATAATTGGTCCACGGGGAGTCCCGTTTTGTCTGTGTCATTAGAAACAGCTCAGTGATAAAAGGCAAGAGATGCACAAATCAAAAATAATGTTGCAACATTGCGACCCTCAAAAAAATCCGAGAGTGACTTCTCTTTGAGGACTGGAGGAATTATCTCCGAGAGCAATAAAACGTGCACATGCTCAGCCATATAAATAAACCACAAGCTGTTCTGGAACATCGCAAATCCTCTGGCTTTAAGGTAATTAGAAAAGCTCAGATTTGATTTTTCTTAAGTCACTCTCAACCATGTACCAGTGCCTTTTTTTTTGTTCTTTGAAGAAAGGGTTCATCTTTGAAACATGCCAATTAGCCCGCGCGTTTTTTGGAATAACTCAGAGCAAATGTGCAGTCCGAGAGATGCCACTGTTCCTCGCCTCTCATGCACTCAATTAGAACAGCAGTCAAAAATTGGGAGTTTTCTTGCCATCAGCAACTGAAGAGATCTGTGGCATTTCTGGTCTGTTGCACTCTTTAGTGAAGAATATCACTGTGTGGCTCGTGCTGCCAAAACTTTTTTGGGGGGAGATGTGAGAACTTTCTCTGATTGAGGGCGCTTGATTCTTTGTTCTTTGTCTCGATTCGTATTCAAATGATCATCTACAATTATTCTTGTCTTGTCGAAGATACAGTGTGATCGTCTTGAAGGGGAACTATCCAAAGACCACTCCGACAAAAAGAACAAACCCACCTCTCAGAGTGCTTACAGTGAAGCCAAGCCTTATTTGCATCTGGATTAAGGATGTGCGAAAGGCGGCATTGTGTACTCTTGCATGCCATGTTGCCTTGTAGACTCAAAGCGTGTGATCGAGGAGAGACAACAGAGGGAGTCCACGAATGGAAATGTCGGAGCACATTTCCAGTCTGAGCATCTGAAATGGGACGTGAACAGAGCCACCTCCTACTGGAGCCAAAGAGAGAACATTTCTTATGTTTTTTTTCTAGAAGTTCTACAAGACAACATGATTACAGTGCAGGGACTGAAAGGGAAAATGCACAGAGCCATCAATACAAAATGAAACCCGACAGACAGTATAGTGCTGCTTCTTAAGCAGGGCTCATTACAGAAGGCCGTGCTCTTTTCTCTGCTCTGCTCTCCTTTTCTTCGGCTGTTTCTCTCTGTGTGTCATTTCCTCTTTTCATCTCCACCTTTCCCTGCAGTTTCTACGCTCTCCATCCCTACTTATGTGACTTCTCTCCGTTCTTGCTGCCCGTTTCTCACTACTCTTCTAAAGGTTAACACAGCAAAGGTTCATGCCCGAAAGTGAAGCTGCCCCCTCAGATCCCCGATCTGCTCCCTGCTCCGATAAAACTAAATGACTAGAATGCTTGGCAGAGTAAAATCACAACTTCTTTTTAATCTTCCAGCACTTCTGTGGGTGTTGCTCAAAAGTTTCTGTTCTGTATCCTTGCCTGGCTTTATACAGCTGCAGGAAAGACCAAACGAGGGGCCTCGTTTCGAGAAAAGTAGTGCAATCAAGTATGACCTTAGCAGAAGTGTACAGAGAAAGTGATGTGAGATAGCTATAGCTGGACTTTTACTTCATGTGGAAAAGATTTTAGCTCTCTGTGGGTCTTCACTAGACATACCCACATTATTTGCCTGTTTGATGAATGTTGTAGATATGTATATGGGAAAGAACTGCATGCAAACTTTAACTGTGAGCACTTAAATTGTCAGGGGGAAACGAAGGCAGGAAACATCGGTTGTAAGCGCCCTCGCAGGGCAAAAGGTCAACATATTCTGTGGGCGGTAAACAAAGTGCATCAGAATGGCTGCACCCATTATTTCTATCATCCACACGTCTGCATTATATGTTTGAATTGTTTCTTATTTTTTTATCGTATAGCTTCAGACTGTACACTGTACCTCTTTTTATTTTGTTTGGCTCTAGTCCTCTCTTTTATTATTTATGTCTTCCTCGATCTTCTTTTAAATTAAGCATGTTTACCAACACACAGTATTTCAAACATGCTCACCCCCAACAATTTCTGCTTGCTCGATCGAGCAAGCAGATATTGTTGGGGGTGAGCATGCAGTGTCTTCAGAAGTCTTTGAAGACTTCAGATATCCCAGGAAAGGTTAAGGCAGCAACAGAGGCAGAGCATGACTTCATTCCACACAATAATGAGCCATGTGCTTCGGGCAATCTGACAGACAGGCTTTTGATCCAATGGTACATTTTTTTCTTAAAAGTATTTCAATCACCATTTGATTGATACCTTTATACATCCAATCCTTTTTAAGGCTTAATTTGCAAATACTAAAATAACAGGTGTTTACAGCTTATAAAACAAACAGGACCGAGAGTCTACAGCCATGCTGGCAGCTCTATGAGGCTGTACTTGAGCTACACGCTAATGAAATAGCTACATAATTTTGGTCAGAGCATTGTCTTGAACAGCACAGCTGGCATGTTGACTTCTCACTGAGGTCCAATGCCAAAGGTTTCAGCCTTAGCACACAGACAGACACAAACACGTTCTCTTATCTTTGGTTTAGAGTCTACAGTCCTCCTGACCTGCATGTCGTGGACCGTGGGAGGAAATTTAAGCGAGCCCAGTGAGAAAATGCAAACAGCACACAGCAACTACCCACAGCTTGGACCTTCTTTGTACAGGGCAACAGTGTTAATGACCGAGGTAGTGCGCTCCATATGCACTTTACTGCAGGCTTGAATACAATATAGATAAAACAAGTAGTTAACTAACATTAAATGCTAATATATGTAATTACCAGTGACATCTCCCCAGTGGATTAAGGATGGAGAATTAGGCTATGCATTGTAACTTAACCACAACTGTACTGTTTATTCTCTTAGTCTACTTTAGATTCATAAATCTTGGATGAGGCAGATAAGCATATTTCTGTATGCGTACGGCCATTTTAAAACCACTGCTTGTGTCTAAAAGTAAGCGTCCTTGAACATTAATGATGAGGTTAAATCATTTATTAAGGAAGCCCCAGGGCTTGCTGATCTTACTCCATGTAAATTTGCAGCCTTCTGACAATTTCACCCTCAGTTGGATGTCAGAACATTAACTGATTAAATTCATTGATTTAGGCCTTATTTATTGATCCGTAAAACTGACAGTCCATCAGAAAGCCCATATTTCTCATATGTCATTCAGGTGCCATGGGTCACACAGAGAGGATTGTTAATCGCTGAACATTTAAATCATTTTCAGTGGAATCTTATAATGTAAGGGACACTATATGGTTAAAGGGCCAAGTTGTAAGATATGGCCAGAATTTTAGTTTAAAACATTTTAAAAAATTAACTTGCAATATCAACAGAACCCCTGTCCCTGGCAAGAAACCATATTCATCAGCAAAAAAAAAGTGATATAAAAAGAAGCTAATCAAGAGTAAACATTGGTGGCTTTTCACCACTTGTGACTGCTCTTAGCAAGAAAAGAGATGATGTAACTTTTCTTTTAGACTGCTAAGTAACACTAAACATTGGCTATGTAGCAAAATTTACCTGTAGTGCAACTAATGACAAACAGATTTACATTCCAAATGGAGCCATATAAATGCTGTTTTCTTGCCACGGTGGTCTTGCTAAAACTGAGCTAAGTAGGCTATAATGTAAACTACAGGCCATAACCACCTGTGAGAATTAGGCTTATTTTGTCTGGATCTTAGAATTTCAGCAGTTCTCACCTTTAGATGTTGAGTGTTCTTGCCCTGCTGTTAGTCAGTGGCTGACTTTTCTTTTTTTATTATATATTAAAAAATACATAACTGATGACTGTCAATTTAAACTGTATTGACCCAGTTGTAGTGGACAGGGGCATGTGGGATGAAAAAATAGGTTTTTCATGATATAAATAAATAATAGCAACTTGTTTAAAAGAGGTGATGTATTAGACAAGTAACATTTGGTAGTATCCCTTTCCATAAGCTATAGAAATGTCAATGTTATTGTTATTGTGTTATGTTATTTTGTTATTTTAAAATGTTATTTTTCAAGACTTTCCTGTTGAGTTTTTTGCCAAATTTAGCAAACATTTTTGAAACAGTCCATGAGCTATCCATTCTGTGTGCATTTAAAAAAAAAAGTTCATGCACGACCCTGGCTCTGCTGGCTATGTGGTTGTTCAGAGTTGGTAACCGACCAGAGCACAACGGAATCCGATTTAAGTTTAGAAATGGGGTTAGGGTTACTTGATACTACTCCGGCATGGGTCTGTGTTTGGACAGAAATATCTTGCCTGAGCTGCGCTTTCCTCTGTAAATGGGAAACATAGTGGCTCAGACTGAGCTGCAGAGCACTATTCCAGCCACTCTTCAACAGGGGGCATTTGTGCTTGTGCATAGAACTGGGGAAAGGTCATGGATGTATATCAGGATAGACACTGGGAGCAACAGAAGATTAACTAATTTTTGTTTAGTCTTAAATAACAAAAAATCAAATAATGTCAATACATTATTGTAAAACAGAACTGGCATGATATGCACTATACAAAATATAATAATGTCATGATACAAACTATTGAAATATCATGGTGAAGATACATAAGTATGAAAAAAAGTAGTTTTTCTTAATTTTAAAAAGTTGACTTTTCCAGGAAACACCCCTGAGAGTGTTCCGCTGTGAGCCACTCATCAATCATTTTTGCTGTAAAGTTTCCGGCTTCTTCACGGTGCAGTGAGAGTTGAAGCTGCAGGCTAATGTGCCACCAAACTCTCACTGAAAATCAGGAGGCAAAAAAAAGACCCTCCGTTTCCACTTCCCTGCAATCATTTTCCACCCAGAAACAGAACAGGTGGCACATGGGTCCCTGGAGACATGGTGACAACCAGGAAAACAAATGTTGAGCCTACTTGAGTGGTAGAGTCTGGCTGGCAAATAAATATGCTTGGGCTTAATTTCCATGATCAATGAATGGTTTCAGGGGGAAATCTGCATGTAAAAGAGTAAAAAGCCTGGTACATAACAAGAGGTAATTCCCATTTGAAAGTGTAATGGCTGTTGCCACAAACTGTGCTCACTTGGCATCCCCCAACAGCCCCCCCCCACACACACACACACATTGGTGCGCTAGCTGTGAATCCCCAGGGAGACAATTGTTTTTGCGGCCATGTTTACTTTGTGAGCAATACTTCCAAAGTCGAGATACATCAGTACTGTACAGGCTCATTTGCAAAACATATGAGACGAGCAACCTGTTCCCTTTCGTTTGGCAGTCTGTCCGCAAGCTGTAAACACACAATAAAATATGCAGTGATTATAGAAGCAGTGCTGACTTCTCTAAATATGTTAGGCATATTACATTCCTTTGTTTCTCATCAAGGGCATGCTAGATCTTAATTACTTGGTATTTTCCTCAGTGACTTGTTAGTCCATCTCATTGATTTACTTCCAATTTCATGCAATCAGCAGGTTTAAACATAAAGATGGAATGCCTCTAAAATTACACATTCCTTTAAATTCCCTGTAAATTATATGAATATGCAGGCTTTGGGTGAGGAAAAAAAATGACAAATTACTTGTTATCCGGCTGTTTTAAACAGCTGGGACAAATAATAGACACACCTAATATGATGTAATCAATTGCTAATTTCAATAGATAAAGTCTCTTGTGTTTCTGATTTTGGCAACTTTTATGCATTGACCACACAGATCTGACTGAGAATGAAGGATTTAAAGCAACACATAGACCACTTTTTCACTGAATTCATACGTCACCACATGGATTCTTGAAAGTAACCTATATAAATACTTGCTCTGTGATGGTTGTGAAGCTCAATTTTTATTTGACACACTGTTAAGACTCAGCCCAATTCTGTTAAGTCAAGCTCCATTAAGAGACTTTTCCAGAGTTTTTAACTGCTTATTTCAGTCAGTGGATGGCAAACTTAGGGACTGTCTGTTACTTATGAGAGGGAAAGAGGCGTGAGAGACAGCAGAGGCATGTCAAATCATTTTTAAGGTTTACATTTTTAAAATCTAATAACAGCCACCTTGCCAAATAATACTGATATTCTGTCCCCTGAACCACTTTTGTGTATGTTATGGTTTATTTTGGAAAAGGGTGATCATATGCACATACTGATAATGGCTGGCTGTGTGCATGCTGTTATGTGTGCGATGCATAGGCTTATTAAATTTTGTGTGTATTTGTGTAAAAGTGTGCAGACAGCTTGTGTGATGCTACGATTTGTAGGGTGGATTTGCATTTTGCTAAAGAAATTAGCTGTTTGGCGACATTTTGGTGTGAATATAGAAAAAAAATCAAACATGGTTATTTAGGGTGGAGGGAGGGTCATGCATTGAAAGCTCTGGAAAATGAAGGGTTGAAAAGAAAATCACAGTCTACTTCAATTTTCACATTTGCATGACATTGTGATTATCAAGATACAACAAAGACAAAATACATTTTTTTAAAAAATCAAAACATTTTAAAGTGCATTAAATGTTACTAGCTTCTTTAGGCTTGTTTTTTATTTTTCAAATGTAGCAAAATATCAGTTTTAGGGCGAGCTCATTTGTTGTAGTAGTCTGCTGAAGCTTTCGTTGTAGGCCTCTCTGCCCTCAGACAGTATTACTATGTGATATATTGTTTAAGGCTGCCTCCAAAGCAGCCTCTCGAGCCCATTGGGCAGAAGTCTTAAGTCATTGTCAATTAAGTCAGCACTGATGCTTTCTCTGGCTTACAGAGTGAGAGTGAGTGCACTCTTGGCCCACTCAAGGCGAAGCTTATAACATGGAACCTGAATGGCACCACATGAGGCCAAAAAGAGCGGTTGTTATGCCTAAGAGTGCTGAGTTCTGCTCAAGGCTTCCCATCCTAAAGCCCACAAGGAAGGGAGGAAGGCAAAATTGCATCATCTGTGCTCCAAATTGGCCTGTTTGTAAGCTCAGCACTTGCAAGCCCTGTATACAGTATATGTATGCTGTCCCCTGGCAGTGTTGCTGTGCTCATTTCACTCACAGGTTCTTTGCTTAGTGTTGAGAGGAAAAATGTGACAAATGTATCGTCTCAGCGTGTTACAGTGCCAGATATACCACCCACCACCTTATGTTTGGCAGGCAAGATAAGTGAGGTTCCATCTGACCCACTGCATGGTGACATACATTCCCTGACTCCGACTCATGTCATGAAGAATGGCTGCTTTTCTTATTGGAAGAAAGTGCTGGTTTGCTTTTGTGTGATCAACTATAGAGTCCCTAGAAAGAGCAAAGCCTTTGCCGAGTAAGAGAAGAGTTAAGTATTGCAATACTAGTCCCATAATCACAGAAAGAGCTGTCTTGCAAGACATCCTGCTGTGTTGCAAGCAGTTTTCATGCTATGATGATTTTAGGCATTACCATTAAAAGGGCCCAAATGGGGTCCACACGCTACAGGGAGTACATCCTGAATTATTGCCCGAATGCCTGGGGAAAAGTGTCCTGTTGCTGGTGACATGCAGGTGCAGAGAGCAGAAGTGGACTCCATCTGCACAAGGATTAACAGCAGCAAACAACTGCATGCAAGGCAACCGTCTTTTTCAAGGAGAGAAGAAGCTGACGCAGCATCTACAGTGTGTAAGATCATCAAGTGGGGTTCTTGACTTAGGATTTCAAGATCCTAGACGCTAGATCCAACACTCAGTCCAGGCATTTCCAGTCCCGACATGAACCCTGTTGTCTGAAACAGCCAGACAAGTGGTCCTGCTGGGATTGACTGTCCCTTGAGAGGACCAGTTGGAGGAGGCCTCCAAGAGATAAACAGAGCCAAGTACATAGACATGAAGATGGTGTGTGCAATGCATGCTCATCGAGTTGGCTGCAGAGGCTGAACCGGCCAAATTCCTATGCTGGGCCTCAAGCTCCTTGGCAGCACAACACTGTGCGGAAAGAAAGCCCTCGAGAATGTCACTGATGGCACATCAAGGGAATCAAGATGGCTGTGGACTATATGCGCTATACACAGACACATGCAGGGAGCTAATAAATCTTAGGCTAGGATGTTTGAAACACCTGATGACCTCTGGATTTAAATCAAGTCAAGAGAACCACTTCGGAGATAAAGCAATTACCGATACAGTTCATTTATGACATTTTTTATTGTCTAGTAATTGTCAGTAACAACCCAATGCCAATAAAATAAAACTGCAAACTACAGATTACATCTGTACCTTATTATTTAGGCACACAAACCACTTGGTTATGGTGAGGAAAATGCCATGGTTTGGGGGCACACTGGAAAATGTGTCGCATATTATATCCTGGCAGGGAACACGGTGATATCTTGTGTTATGATCGCCACCTGGGTGTCAATATAGCAACGTCAAAGTCAGAGTTTTACTTTTACTGAGGGCAGCTGATTGTCTGAGCCATTGTCAGTCACTAGTTTTTGTGTAATAAACCTCTCTTTGGATGCTGAAATCTTGACCTGACCAACATCTACCAATACAAAGGTACAGAGATTTTTGCCTAATGTTCACCCATCCCACTTAAACAACTCCTCTGTGATCGACCATATCTCCACATTGTAAAAAAAAACAATAACCTAATTTTGTGGCACTAACCCTGGTGAAAACACAGCAATGACTCGCTAAAAACACCCTGTTCTATTTTTCGTTGGTGTCAAACAGTGGTCTGCAGCTTGGCAGGCATGTCTCTTTCAGGTGACACACCATTCACCATTCTCTACACCTTCTGGCTCCTTAAGAAACATCAATATAATAAGTATGAAACCACCAGATGTTGCATATTCATGGTTTGCAGAAACCCACAATGCCAACCTTTTCTTCTGGAGACTGGTCTTTCAGTAAACCGTTCCTTTTTAACACCCTTAATGGCAATTTGCAGCAAGCAAATATACGCTGATTACAAAATTAACCTCACAGTAACCTCTCATTTACCTGCTCCCTTGACATATTCCACCTCAGTGTCTTCCAATCAATGTTGAAATACCATCCACGCCCTTGAATGATACTAACAGCTAAAGTACTAAAAGTCAAAGACAGACAAAAGATCAGTATGTCAACAAACGGGTCATTTATCCAGTGAAATTTGTGAAACCTTAAACACAACACAGTGTTGACTTGCATATGTCTTCATTCAGTCAGTTGTACACAGGCTAGAAAGAGTCTTAAGGTCAAAGCCAATATGTGAGCTTAGGTAATTTTTGTCCCCGCTGGCTCCCTTGTTGTACACCTCAATCTCTCCAGAATTTCTGCTTTCACCAAGCTTTTATCATTTTGTCTCAGTTTGAAGTGCCATGCTCATTGTACATCCTTATTAATTTCCCCCCAGATTCAGCCCCATTTCCTGCCTGTTGGCTAGGTGAACGAGACCTAATCATGGAAGGTAATTCTCATATCAATTCATTTAACCCCAACCAGAGTGCCATGAATTAAATATCTCCCCAAACACACCAAAATCATTTCACATCTAAATCTGAATTAATCACGTCTAATTAGACAATTATGCATTTATTCTGTTTTGCAGTCAAGCAATCAAGGGCCAATTAGCAAGATCAGACAAATACATACATCCAATTGCTGGGAAATCTCGAAGCATCCTCAAATCGTTTTTTTTTTTTTCTTTTTAGTGAGTGAACTTAGTCTGTAAGATCTCAAGTTTTATCTTAACCTCAAAGATTTCCCATCCTCTCATGCATTCCAAAACACTGTCCATGAGTCTTTGGTCCAAAAAAGACAGATGATCTCATGAGCAAAAGTAAAATTATTCAGAGGGGACTCAGATCTCATATTTTTAATAGCAAGCCATAATGTGTTTTGCTTTCATGCCAGCAATAAATTCATCTTTTTGGTATTGATTTTTTTTCTCCAAATGTTGAGTTTTGCATTTTGAAAGAAATTGTTGTGTTACCCATTTATCTCCCTAACCTCAGACCTATTCCCCTTTGCCTCCCTGCTTCCATCTTGTTTACTGCAATCACATTTGTTCACCTCCTCTTATCCTCTTTCCCATTTTCTGCCTAACCTCCAGCCCCTTAAATTTAAGGCAGCTGTGACATGCTATATCAGCATTAAATTTAAGATATTTTAGTGACTAAATACTTGACCAATGCCAAGATCTTGACCTGAAATCCATTTCACTGATTTTCCTTCTCTAAATGCTTCTGAAAAGTCTCCATATTTGTAATTTATAGATGTGAGCAGACTCTGCTACCTCAGACAGATCTTAATTTTTGAGAATATAATGTTTGAAATGCACAGTAAAACCTCCCATTTGTTTGAATAGCTGAGCATTTCCACTGCTAATGTTTTCACATGAAACCCTGAGTCAAGGAGTCTGTGGTCAGATTTATTTCTTTAGGTGGGTGAAAAAAACACCATTTGTCTGACATAGTCTGTTCTGTGTATAATAACAAAACATAATGATTAGATCTGGGTTTTTTATGTTTGTGCAGTATTGAAACCTCACTATGGATTCATGCAAAAATAGATAAAAAGTTTTACATACATATTTAAAGAAATAACACTAAGTTGATCATCACAGTTAAACCAGAAAGTACTTAGTTTATCAATCATTTTTAAAGCATAACATTTTTTTGCATAACCTGCAGGCAGACATGCTGCGCCCTGAGATGTACAGAGTTTAACTTTTGGAGCATGCACTGCTTGTCATGTAACGAGGAAAAACAAATCGCAGCCAGCAGATATCTCTCACTTCTGTAAATATCAGGAGAAGCTGATCATTTTAATGCAAGGATACCCTGAGCTTTACATCTCTCCAAAAAACTATTTCAGACCCAATACACACTAAAGAAACACCTGTAAGAAGATCAGCTCTGCACTTAGGATTTCTGGTAAGAGGGCTCTGATACGGTGCTGTTTATGGTCGCTTACGTAGCAGCCTCAGACACAACTTGCCTCTGCACTCACGAAAGTTGGCACATCACCCAGCGCCCCACCTAACGTTTTCCAGGCACTTAAAGATGGGGCATGTTTACGGCCCGTAACAATGAGATAATGTAGCCATGCAGCAATGTTTGTGGCTAAGTCACATAAATAACTGTTTTAAGAGAATGGGGAAAAAGTAACCTTTGCTTTTACTGCATACGTAAATTCACATATTGATTTAAAACCACAACCCCCAATGCATTTAATAAATAGAATAGACATTTTACATACCTGTCCCGGAGGAAGAGGGCCATACAGGATCAGTTTTGAGTCTTTTCAAATCCCGCAATTCTCTCCATCTGTGGAATGAGAGACTAGGGTTAACTTGTCAGATCAGATCTCATATTGTAAATATGTTTTAATATTGACATTGAGGTATTTGGTCAAAGATATCATGCTATATGATTTTTTACATGCCACTCAGACCTAATCAGAGGGTAAACTGTACAGGATTGTTTGTTATGTCAGCTTATGCCATCAGCATGTTTTGCACTGATCAGTACTGACAAAGGTTTCAAAAACTATCTGGCTTTCCAAGTGATGCAATATATCTGCTTCTCCTCATCAGCCATCTTCTTACAGTGGCCTTCTGCCAATCTGGACCCAGACCAAACCCAAACAATGTTACCAGCAACAATTTCACATTACTGCCGAGTCATTTAATTCAATGTTACTATCAATAAATACTGATTAATGTAGCTTTAAGTAAAGGGGAAACAAACAAGCCAATCCAAATCCAATAATCCAGGGAAAGGCTACAGCAAATGTGGCTGGGGCCTTGTAAGTTGGACTAATCGATAGGAATTTTGAGAGAATCAAAAGGTGGGCGAAGAGGTCAGAGCATCTCAAGAACAAATTGATTTCCAGGCGCCTTTGAAAAATTGAGGTTAGTATCGAGAGTCATCAATGTCAAATGCAAGGCACAGCTCATGGGATTAATACCTGTCCTTCCTTCCTCAAGCAAATGGCATTGATTACACATTCTGTCCAGTAGTTATGCAGTTGGCTATTGACACAGACACACTTGTCTAATCTTTCTGTGCTGTTTTAATCAATCACCAGGCACCCTCTTCTGTTGTTCGCCCTCTCACACCCACACAGGACTAGACCTGTAAACGTGCACCGTCACGCCCTATAAGCCTACTTTATTTCTAATGCTGTGAGACTGTCTGTGGCTAGTTTGGAAGTCTCTCTCTTTACTTTCACTTTGTCACTGCCAGGGTCAGAGAAATCATGAAATAGCACAGGGCTCCCAGTGGGGCACTTTGTTTTCTGTGACACAGAGAAAGTCGTTTGTCATCACACAGCTAAAGAGTTATCCTGTAAAAATAGAATCAAATATATCTTCACCTCACACTCTTTTTCACAAGCCGTCATCCTGTTTGCTGTCTCATATTCTTCTTGCCCTCCCATACTCTCTCAGTTCTTACCTCTTCTCCCTGCTCCCTCCTTCCAACGCTGCTTTACCTCCTGCCTAATTTAGTACACGATCTGATATTTTGATGTAATTAGCTTAGAAATGACTCAAGAGCTGGATTGCACTTTAAAGCAATTTAGTATGTTTAGCTTCATTTATTTCTGCCTATCAAGATGTGAGGCACAACAAGTTGTTCCACTTGAAAATACTAAAGTGTGTGCAGAAAAAAAAAGTCTGGTTCAACACTGCACTCTGTTTACTCGCCTTAGCCTCTGCAGTATCCTCACCTTCACTTGGAACAATCTAGTTTGGGAAGCATTTTCTTCTTAAAGAGGCCGCTATACTCCAAAAAAAAAAAAAAAAAAAAATGTCTTGGATGATCGTCGTTTTGCTTGACAGACCCTTCCATTCCTTTGCTGAATGCTGACATTCTATTTTTGCGATCGGAGCTTGAAAAGTGCACCTAAAAGCCTGATTTTGTGACATGACAACTACGGGAGAAGCCAATCATGTTACATATTACAATATGCAAATTTCACAATGTGTATCCTTGAAAATCACAAAAAAAAATCTTCTGAGAACAGACTTTTGGGGTTTAGGCTTGGACTGCAAAATGAACAGACAAAGCCACCAAGACGCTATCTGGTCTCACAAACTGTGTTTTCCTACAAAGTTCTGCACCTAAATTCGTACATATGCCACATATTTTGAAAGGCTGCAATTGCGTGTCAAATGCACTGACAGGAGTAAACAAGGAAGCAGTTCTTAGTGGAAGGCTAGGGTGGTGGATGGGTTCTAAAAATCCAGACCCGTTGGGCATCTTAACACTGGCGTCTATGGGGATTGACTTGCTCTTGGAGTCAGCCTCAATTGGCCAGTAGAGAAACTGCTGTTTTAGGCATGTCTGGTTTATCTTCATTTTTTAGCCCCAGAGATTGCTGCTGGGGCTGGAGATAACTTGTGTCCATTGGTTAACTTAATTAACTTCTTAAACTAATCATCTTGTATATTAATATCATCTGAAGGGGGTCATTATTCTTGATTCTTGAGTTTTAAATATCCCATTGAAGATGTGACTAATAAATAAACTTAAATGAGCTTGATACAACATCCGATTTGTAGCACAATGGGGTATTCTGGTGTGTCTCTCTGATTGCTGAACATCATTATAAAATGGCAGCTCTGACCTCCATTCTAATTGAGCAATAAGTACATACCAAGTTGTCCTGCCATAATTTGAAATATTATGAAATATATTTAGTGATCATTGCTATGAGGTATGGTTATTCATGCCTTAACTTTGAAGGACTTGTCTTTGTTTCCCTTACCGCATTGCAGAGAGTTGAGAAGAATGACTAACTCATCATAAAGAGTGAACTGGACTGGATATTAACAAGTCCAAGAAATTATTCATCATGCTAACAAAAAATCAGTTAAGACGAATAAATGTCCTCCTGAAACCTCTATAAATTTGAGGAAAATGTCTTTTCCTCCTGGATTACAGTTAAATGTTGAGATCTGCTTTCCAGATATAACCACCCAATTCCTTGAAAAAAAGAAATGCTTCCATTGTATGTCTCTGCAAACTGTGGATATGTTACATTTATACAGTATTTTGTAGTTGAAACGTTAACGTTTCTCAACAAGGCTACGGTGAAAGTGGGGATATGTTTACACAGTCGTGGTGCATATTTGTGGCACATGAGCCACTGGGTTATGGTTAGGAAAATATCATGTTTTGGCTTAAAACAGGCATGACTGGTGGCACAAAAGGTGCTGGGAAAAGAGGGAAGGGTGAGTGAAAAACACCCAGGCTTGGAGATTCAAATGCACCTGGGAAATGCCCTGATGTGCCATTAAAAACACCCAGGTTTGGTGGCTCAAACGCTTCATGGAAGTACTGTTATGTGCAACTGAAAAAAGCCAAGATAGATGTTAACGCCAGTAGAAGTGAAGTGAAGGGTTGCCAACAAAACAACTGTTTTTGTTGGTCTTAAACACTAGTCTGCAACTTGGCAGATGTCTTGCCTCGGTGTTGCACAACATTAAATGCAAAAACATTTCTCCTAGCAATTCGGCTGGATAAAAAAGAAGAAAATTATTAACATTTTGTTTGGAAAGGAAATGCTCAATTGTAAGACAGGCCTCAAAATTGTCAAATTGTTCTTTTTTTTTTGTTTTTCTTTGTTGTTATTTGTGTAAAGTGACCATGTGACTGAAATATTCTGGAGGACATAGCTACAGAAAGCACACTGAATTCCCTTAAAAGACATTACAACCTAATTTTTATTGACAAGTTGGATTTAAAACAACCATCCATCCATGATCAATTCATCCAAACAATAAATACTTCAAATAAACCTCTTCCACTAATGTTGAAAATGTTGTCTAGTACCATGTCAGGTATAGGCTACAGTTTGTACTGTTCTTAATGCTGGGTAAAGACTCTAAGTTGACTCTAATGTGTTTGCAGGAAGAATGTGAGTGACACATGCAGCATGAATACATGTGGTTTAGCCCACTTACTCTCCACGTCAGCAATTGATAAACACATCCTTGAGCAGCACATCTAATGTGAAATATACTAGTAGACTGTGGGCTGTGTTATGGGTTCTCCCATTGTTAGGTTGTCAGACTCTGAACTGCTTTAGTTCAGGAAGGACAAGCACTAAGAAAATTCAAACATGAACATACATGAGATAGTGTGAGATTTGTATTTATCGAGAGCCCTGCATAGTACCATGCATTCTGTGCTCTGTGACTGAGCGAACTGTAATAAGCACAATGCTTCACATACATCAGAATATAACAAAAGGGAGACATTTTCTGTGTTCAGACACAAATATGCACCATGACTGTAGCGTAGCTGAATCATCTGAAAGTTCTTTGCTGTTTGGTTACCTAAGCAATGCACAAATAGCCTCCTGGACAAAGAGAGGATGCAGGTGTGAAGTGTGATTTCAAATTGTTTGCATAATTTGCTCCTGTCAGTGTTGTACTGAGTTGTGTGCTCACGTTGCTTATCCTTTAGTGATTTGGTTTTAATATGCACAATGATTACCTAATTGCTTAAAAGCTTCAGGATGCCAAAATGGATCTTTAAAAATGGAAAGTTGAATGGCAGAAAAGCAAAGAGCCAAGGTAAAATGTGTATAAATGGGCTGGTGATGAGTCTACCACAGTGTGAATGCACAACTGTCATGGGCAGATTATGAGACAATGGGCATAGATATGCAAAGGGCCCCGCCACCTCTCCTACATAGTAGCAAGACACACAGGCTTTGCATTGGCTTTGCATGTATTTGTAGCCATTATGCACGTGTTTGTGGTTTTGTCTCTTTGTGGTTATTTTGTGTCTCCTCATGGTTGTTTTTTTTCTCTTTGTAGCCGCTCTGTGTCTCTTTGTGGTAAGTCAGCCCATTTTTGTGGGTTCTTTTTTGTCTCTTTGCAGTTCTTTTGTATCTCTTAAAGTTTGTCTTGTGTCTCTTTCTGGTCCTTTTGTTTCTTCTCATGGTTGGTACATGTTCATTTGAGTGAGATTTTGTAAGTGATTACCAAGAAGTCCCCTGACACCTTGGGCCTCTGGGCCTGTGCCTGATACACCTGTTAAGGAATCAATCCATGAAAATGTCTAAGTCCTATATGTACTGACTTGAAAAATAGATTAAAATATGGCATCTATTGCAAATAGAGGTAGTACTAGACAGTTAAGATGCAATTAACTATGCATTTAAAAAAAAGATTTATCTTTATTAGGGGGCTGCTTTCTTTAAAGAACAAAGAAAATACAGTTAAGCTGCAATTTATGATATATTTTCAAAGATTTAGATATTTATGGGATGTTGGATTTTTATTTTGATAGCACTGGGTTGGGGAGGGAAAGAAGGGATGACATGCAAAAAAATGCAATATTTAAAAAAAGCAATGTGTGTGTGTGTGTGTGTGTGTGTGTGTGTGCCCGCACATTATTGGAATTAGAGGCAAATGGACAACAGTTATTTTCCTAGCTGCTGCAACAAAGTAGCTCATATAGTGAATAATGTATTGGTTGTTACTGGATGTGTAACATGTGTGTACTTTAACATTATGTGTTATTGTGAAACACATCTACGACTCATGTCCTTCAGTCATCCGTTGAGCTCGTCACACCTTTTGACGGCTGAAGGGAAGAAAATGAGAATTTTCTGCACAATTAATCTCAGTGATAGAGCAATTATGAAGTTCCAAATTGCAGTGGCATGCAGTGCACACAGAACACGGGACTTTGAGAATGGAAACCAAACCTATGGCAAGAGCACGCGCAGAACTGACAGTTCATATAGATTAAGACACCTCAATTTATGGAGTCAAATGAGTTGTTATCGACTGAACGCTCGTTTAAAACCTTGACACAAACTGAAATCCTCCGTCTCTTAATTATTGCATTTTCCTCCAGGATCCATGTGGGTAAAGGCTATAGAAACATTGCATTTAGTTATGCCAAATCTATACATAATTGATCATCTTGGCTTGAATTATTTATTCTTATCAGGATATAAATATTGCATGGCTCACATGAATAATGAATCACTATCAAATTCAATTCTGTGTAGCTTTGGACTATTGCAAGCACTTGGCTATGGGTAATTGTATATTGACTGGGGGTTAAGCCAAATGTTTGTCAACTGTGAATAAGACAGAATGACTGCTGAGCTTTTGCCTGATAAGGGACAATTCTTAGGCTGTTGTCTGTAATCCAATACCAGCTGGTACAAAATATTGAAACTTGTCCCATAAATAGTTTACAAATCCAACTTTTTCATCCATGGCGATCTGTGGACTGGAACTGATACTCATTATGTGAGCACAAGACTGTTCTCCTCAAAAAGGTCAACCACATACATCATTTGTAAAGCAGTATTTAAGTCTATTATGTATAGAGAAGAGATCAGGGTGGAGAGTCAGGTCAAACAAACACAGGGCTTTGACCCCACAGACCCCTGTTTGTGTCCCCAATGAAACCAATGTCTCCCAGTGTTGAATTTTGGTGTTTCAGCAAACCACAAATATGTTATATGTACATGTTAAATACTTTGTGATCAGGAGTCGGAGGGGATGGTGGAAGGCGTGACAACTAGGAGAGATACCTTCCAAGCTGCAAACCACTGTTTGAGACCAAAAACAAAACCAGTTGAATTGTTATGTTTCAAGAGGCTTTTCAGGCATTAATCATATGTGTTTTTAAGCAGCCTGTTTTCCAGCTGGTATAGTGCCACAAAAAGCAGTTCTTTCATACTGAGACATCACTGCACTTTCTGCAGGATCAGTGGCATACAAAGGGTTGTTTTTTACCAAGACTTTGTTTTTCCAGTGGCTTTTTTGGCACCAAACATGGGTGTTTTGTTGCCACCCCTCACTATTTGTCCAACGACTTTTTGGTCATCAATATTCGTGCTTTGTGGTGATCTGTTGCTGTTTTTCCAGCAAAGACAATAACATAAAAAAGCAGTTGTTTTTTACCATGACATCACTGCTTTTCCAGGGGGGACTGCACACCAAAATCCTGGCATTGTAAGCAAAATCATGATTTTTTTCTAAACATTACCAAGTGGTTTTTGTGACTAAATTTAACCACAAATTGACAATGTTGTTTGAATGTAAAGTTTCAACAAATCTGTCACATAATAACTTGCAAATGTGACATATCTGTGGTTTGCAGAAACTTACAATGCCAGTGGGTTTTTCTGTTGTTGTTTTTTTTTTCCTTTTTTTCTTGTGTTGGGGTTAAAACCAAACGTCAGCAGTGAGTTATTTTAACTTATGTAAGTAGGTTTAACTTACCTAATGTACTTAACTAGAGTAACCTATATAATGTACTTAACTTACATCAGGTATGAATTGTAAGTTAACTTATGTTTGTACATTAAGTCATGTAACAAAAATGCTTATTTTAATCAAAACCCTCTTTTCTAACACTTAACAAATTGTTGCCTGAACCTAACCAAGTAGCTGAATTGCGACAGTTTCACAATATAAATCATGTCCTTGAAACTGTGACTGTTAATTGTCACTGGCAAAAAAGCTACGGTATTTTGTCATTAAGCAATGAAGATGTACTTATCTCATCAGTAGGGACACTTTTTTTTAAATGCTCCACTTGTGTGGTTGTTTGGGTTGGAGGATTGTTGGAAAGTATATCTGACCAATTCCAATTCACATCGGCTGTGAGAAACACAGGCTTGCACATTGATGGCCATGTATTCTAATGCATGAAATAGTTTTGAAGATCTAAGTGGGAATTCAAATCAGCGAGGCTTCACTCATATTCTACAGCTGAGGTGCCCTTGAGCGAGGTGTTTAACCTCCTACTGCTTCACAAGTGCCAAATGTAAAATGTAAGAACTTATGTAATGAAATCAATATAAGGTATTCTTTGAAAGAAAAAAAATACACAGTGAACAAATATTGGCCTCAAAAGTCTCGTCAGAGATAAAACAAAATACTGAAAAACAAACTGACAGCTTAGAATGTAAGATACTGTAATTTGCATAACTTTTGCATATCCTTATGTCAGTTCAATCATTTCCCTGTCAGGATTTAACAGCTGTGTAATGGTTCCCTTCTCACTGATGTATTAAAGATCAAGAACGACACGACTCTGTTCCATTAATATGTTTTGAAAGATAAACGTCTTCGAAAATCTGCAGGAATAACATAATTTGAAGTGTTGTGTAATAGTTGAAAGCAGATCATATACTGTATAACTTCATAGCGTTGTGAGGCAAAAGCAGGGCAGAGTAAAAACTCCATCTGTCCATCTGTGCTCTTGCAACTGATACTGGGCGACCCATTACTGAATTTAAAACTTGAAATGTTGCATAATAGCTCAAAAGAAGCACATGCTGTACTGCATGTTCCAAAGTAAAGAAAAAGCAGGGCACAGTGGAAATAGTAACATTATTGGGCGGATGGGACGACATCTGTCCACCTGGGCTCCTGTAATTTAAAATGGATTTGTATATAGGATGCTTGCCAGTTAATCTCAGTATAGGATTCATATTTGCTTAAGGGACCCAAACAATAAAAGAGGGACATGATTAACTCAATAGGTAACGTGGAGTCAGATCTCGTTTGGGGTACTGATGCTGAAACTGTATACATGCACTTCACTGTGCTGTAGTAGATCTGCATCATGGAGTCAGGCAGCACTGTGTGGATTAACTTTAATAAAAATAAATTGCTTCATTTGGGAGCCAGGATTTCAGACATAGTGATTGCCATATTCACGACAGACTCCTGACAGAGCGCATATCTGTCAGTCACTCCCAGCCAATTAAACTGGGGTTTGGAGTGAGAGGCTATGGGAGCCACACCATTCCTTGTTTTTTTTTTTTTTTTTTTAATCGTCATGAGAGTAGATCCAGTCTATATATTCAAATTGCCCATATTCTAGATGGCATACATTAATGCTAATATAGCAAAAGAAATACTGGTGTAAAAGCAATAATAAAAATATCCATATGTAAATGCCAGAAGTCTTGCATATTGTATTATTATATCTAGACTATATATATATTTACTATTTTTCAGCCATTTTACACTACCACTTGCAAAAAAGTACTTTTTATTAGTGGTTGGTTGTCATGTTTCAGATATGCATGGTATCAGTGGTTAGGACTACGTAGGCTGTATTGGACAATTCTTTGACAACTCCTCGTCATGTCTCTTGATAAAGTTTGGGAATTATCGTGTTGCAGAAGTGTCGGTGGGAGGGGATGTTATACCGAGGCTCGAGTACCTTCATCATATGCTGAAATCAGAACAGTACACACATGACCCAAACTGTGAGAAGCAAACCAAACATTTTTTTTTTATGAACTGTTTCCTCCCTAGTAGTTACACCTCCAACCAGCCAGCTTACGTTTTGATACGTCACTAACAACCTAAGATAATGATACTTTACTTTTCAAATACATTTTGCTGATGATGCATTTGTATATTCATTTAAAAGGGAACCTGTTTTGAGCAAGAGAGCTGCAGCCAGCAGTGGGAAAATAGGTTATAATGCAACATTTGGGTAAAGTGCTCCCTGTAAATTAACACCCACAACGAAATGCTTGTTTTTGCTGCTGACAGGCTAAGTTTGTTTTTGTTAGTGCCTTTCAACATACTAAGTCTCACTAAAGGAGAGAAGTCAGAAGTCTGACTCTAAAATCTTGCTCAGCTCTTTCGCACTCTTGAAATCTGTTAAATATTCAGGCATGACATTGGGGCCATGTTCACCAAAGCTTTTTTGTCTGAGGCCAGTGTAATCTTTTTAATGATTTGGAATGGGAGTACTGTGTATTTACACAAGGCTACAAACGCCAGCAGTGCAACGAAGCAACGCGTGGGAATTCTGCATTGAGCCTTATCGGTTTGACTTTCTTTTTTTTCAGAGCGCTGAGAGTTGAAAAATGGTCAAAAAACACCGTGCTCTTCACTGTAACCAACTGTCCAGTTACAATGGAGGAGGGATAAACAGCAAGTGCTGAACAGTAGCAACAATAGAGGAGAAGCCTGTTCGTGATAAAAGAAGAACTTTTAATGGGTGTTATTTGACAAGGCACACCTGCTTAGAGTGGTTACACTGCAGCTTGTTACACAATGTCAATCACTTCTGCAGGCCACACCCAATCTAATGTGATAAAGCAGCATCATAGCACATACAGACAAGTGTAGATTTACTCAATTAATTTAGAACAGACGGTGTAAGTAAGTAAATAGCCACCGGCACTGTCTTTAATCTCAAGTTTTCTTGTCAAATAATGTAAAAGACCTTTGCAGCCAAAGCTTATGACTCATTCCATAGTGTGCTCAAGTTGGGGTCTTTGGTATTAGCTGCTGCTGCTGCTGCTGCTGCTACTGCTGCTTTGGTAGGCTGACAGCCAGAATGTAGAATTAATTTTCCTCACCTAGACCTGCTTGTGCATACTGCCAGACTCTGGGAAACTGATAAAAAGGCAGAGCCTGGCACAGAGTGCATCTCTCTGGGAAGTTACTATGTTTAGTGGATGCTATAGGGCAAAGCTTGCTCAGCCAAGCTACAGATATTACATTCATTTTCAGGGGGCGGGTTGCCATTTACAGTCACGTCTGCCCGCTAGTGTTGAAGACAGCTAAGATAAGGGAAAAATGTTCAAGTAGCAGGGCAAGTGAAGGCAGGGCTTCGCAGCTTTGATTTCAAATTCTGTCGTATCCGTGATCCCGATGAAATATATCCCCCTCAGGCTCCTTATACACAGCAGGCTGATCACACCACTGAAAAAGTCAAGGGCCAACTCCATTCTTTATGTCAAGAAGTCCATGTATATTTTAGGTCGCAGCAGAATAGTGCACTTCCAGTTGACCACATTTTGGATCTTTACAATAACAAAATGTTTTAAAATGCGTGTCTTTTCGAAACTTTTTACAAAATCCTCTTTATAAGATCACAATCCTGTGTCCCTGCTTTAAATATATTTACCTTTTTTTTTGTTACCCATTTCCTCAACATCATCATCACGCCATTATTGTCCATCTTCTCCCTCTTAGAGCACTTCCAATTATAAATGGTCAATTTCTTTGATTGGACTCCACAGTAAACTGCACTAATAGTAATAAAGATGTTTTATGAGGCTGCATTTTACTTGAATAGCTTTTTCTGATCGGTGATTTTTATGTCGGCCTGGTTAGCAGAATTACCAGGGCGGCCCGTGTGTGAAAATTTGCCTGCCGCTGACAAAAGATGGATGTTAATACAACCAGGAGAATGGCTGCTTTGTAACAACAGCCTGATTATTTTGGACTATAGATCAGTTTTTTTAAGACGCTGGGGATTTGGATTTGATGAAACCTTCAAAGATGATGCAGCTCACCTTTTGGATTTTTGGGAGCTCACATTAGGCTGATTGGGGGTGTCGAAACTGCGAGACAAGAAGACATATGGGCTATCGATGAGTTATGAATGGGACTGCAGCATTCGTCTGGTTAATGGTGGATTTTTGATTTCTGCACACTAAGTGCAGAATAATTGGAGCACCTGTTGCCTTTCAAATTCAGTGACATTATCAGATGTGACCCAACATTCTGTATCTGAATCAATCATGATATTTCATTCTAAATTGGAAGAAGTCCTGTTATATTAAGTGCATGATACAACCGGCACTGTACTTGCTTCAGGCAACATTTTAATCATTTTTGCAAGGCCAGTCCATAGTAAAATTGGACTCTTGTATACTTATCTTCAATTTGCATTCTATCAAATCCTAATCACAATTTAATATCCCATTCATTTTAAGCAAATTAATTTGTATGATTAAGTATTTAAACATATTTAAGTGACATTTAAATTTAAATTAATTTTGCAAGTAGGATGATTGGTTATTAACAATCCCTGAGTGTGATCTGCCAAGATATGGATTCCAAATAGCACTATTTTTCCCCTTTGGTGTTTCTCAATGTTTGCTCTCAAATGTGTTGATAGAAAGTGCATTCTTAGATTAGGATTTACAAAGCAAAATTTGCTTATTGGATAAATAGTAGAACAGAGTTAGATACTATAATAGATACGATAGATACGATAATGCTGTTGATGTATCACCAAGGATTTCAAAACTTTATGGTAAGGTTTCAGGTTTGACTCCATAATGGTAATGTTGATTTCCATTACCACAAGTGAAGAACTGGATTCATTTAATATCATATATCGCTTTCTCTGAACTCTATACACATCTTTCAAAAGCAGACTGGAAAAAAAAGACTTCCTCGTCTCTCCATGTTCCAGTTCCTTTGTGTCAACTAGCAAACCTCTCGATGATAGCATTCAATACTCTGATTCACTTTGATGTGCAAAGATACACAACACAGCACACTGATACAGAGGGCCTCTGGATGTTTGTACTGTACTGATACTGTATGCGCACTGCACATATTGGAAAAGGCATTCATTTCCCGTCATGGTTCATGACACAAATAGCCCAAGGTGAGAGATTTTTCACCAGTAGAGTGTGCAACATGATAGACACCATGACCACCGAGGGGGGTGGGGTGCTATTGGAGACACAGGTAAATAATTCTAACATTAAATAAGTGCCATATAATATTCAAAGCATAAATACAGCAGCAAAACACTATTTGCTTTGTAAAGATATAGTGGAGTAATGGCATCCTGAGCAGAGAATTAAGTCCCTCTACCTGTGTGTGTGTGTGTGTGTGTGTGTGTGTGTGTGTGTCTGTGTTATACTCCAAGCTTCTCTGTGGAGGCTCTGACACACCAAAACAACATCAAAAGACCAGCGTAGACAAATCTGACTTATGCGTCGCCTCCTGTCTTCTGCGTCTTGGCCAAAACGTTGCACAGGAACAAACAGCAAAGACTACAACCTACAGCCAACCAGCATGTACTGTATGTTCTGCCTGCATGTGAGGTAATAACAACCATACCAGCAGATGGCGTCTGTAATTGCCATCCAAAAAAGAAAGAAGGAAGACTGTCTTGATGCTATTCTGCTGTACTCTCCATCAGTCTAAAGCTCACCCTAATATACCACAGCTGTCCATTGATAGTGTAAAGAGGGAACTGTGAACAATATCCAAACTGAGAAACAGTATGAAAGGCCTGTATCTTATCATACGTTTTTTTAAGGGAATTCAAGGCTTCCATTTCTGAGGAGGCGTACACTGTGTTTGCATTTCGTTTGCATTCAACTCCAACTACAGTTATTATGCTCAACTATGCAGAAAGATAAGGAAATAAATCTTGCCTAAAAAGCAAAAATTATGCATTACAACAGCTACTTCTAACAGCAGGCTACTTGAAACAGCACGCCAATATACAATCTACTTCCTGCCAAACCACAAAGATACACAGTGTTAAAGCATTTGTTTTGACAAATACATGCAAGTTTATCTCATGTATTTTGCAATTTTTTTATTTATTTATTTATTTTTTAAGCCGTGTTAAGGGAGAGTGTGGGCCATGCTTTCCCAAAAAGGTGTTACTATCACAGTTCCAGACCAGGGATACATATTAATGCCAAATGTGCTAAGAAAAATGGGTGAATATCTAAAATATGCTGATCTCAAGTTCTAGGATTCAGCCAAGGGAAGGACTTCATGCATTATTCAAAGAGCCGCTGCTACACTGACAATGAACGTTTATGTAAACCCAAAGTGAGATAATATGGCAAAAAAGGCAAATGCTAATTCGCCTCACTAACAAAATGAAGATGATCATTTGCATACTGAACCACTGTATCAAAGGTTAGAGTGGGAAAGAAGTGGAATTAAATGGAAACGCTCTCTTGATAGGAAGATAAACTTTGTGGAGAGAGCAAAGCTGCATGTCATTCCCCCTGTGTGGAAAGGTCACCAAAGAAAGAGTTTTGAATAGACATAATTAACTGCAAAGGATTTCTTGAAAATTGCTCATTTGAGGGGGGGTTTATGTCTTTTGTGTAATTTAGTTTTTTTAACGTAAGCCTCTGGCAGCAGCTTTACCAACATGTTTACCAGTATGTTGAGCTGAAACCAGCTACAACAAATTGATTTCTGTGCTGTTGAGGTCAAAGTTACAATCTAGCTGAAATGATGCAGATTTACTTTGGCATTTACACGTGGCTGTCGTTGTGATACTTCTCCCAGTTGCTGGCAGATAAAAATATATTGTTGTCAAGTCCAATTGTACTGCATGTTCTTTTGTACAAAAGACTCAGAAGGCTAAATCCCAATGACTGGAACATCAAGGGCACAAAAAGCAGACAAAAAGAGGTCTACATATACTCTCACACTAACAAGCTAATGATGAACACCTGCACAGAGAGGTGGCTTATCACAAGTCAAGTGACCTATAAAGGCGGGAAATCTGGGACAGGTGTGGAAACTCACAAAAGTCTGTAAAAAATGCTGCCATTTTGAGAGCTGAAAGAGAACCTATGTTCTTTTCAGGTCCATACATAAATGTTAGGTCTCTACTAGAACATGTTTACATGCTTTAATGTTCAAAAAACAAATTATTTTTCTATAGCCGTCTGTGCTGGCAGACCTGTATGGTCTGAAATGCTCAGTTTGATCTTATTGGTCAGCGCTTCTGGGTCGCAACATCTTTGTACCATCATTGGAATGACTGTATCGGAGTATAGGAGCACTTTCTACCGTAAAAAAGTCACCAACAACCAATGCTTCTAAATCAAAACATGTTACAGCAGGAATCTGATTAGAAATTAGGGAGAAATTAACAATACTTGCAACAAAGATTGCATGTTTCCATGACTTTAGCATGCTGTTACAAGTAGTAGTGCATTTGTAGCCATGAAATGACTGTAACAAAGTCAAGTGGTTGCAGCGTGATTTCTGCTGGGGAATGAGTGTAACAGAGAAAAGCAGCACCTTCTTTCATTAAAAATAATCAAGCAGGTTGTTCTAGCAGGAATCTGCTGCCAACCAAGATAACATATTTCCCTGACATTAGCATGTAGCTACTAGCTACCTGTAAAGATTTGCAGCAGCATGGCTGGAGCAGATGGCCAAATAAAGAGATGAGCTGACGTCAGCTTCTTTTGACAGTAAAACAAACCGCTGGAACCATTCAAAACAGAAGCCTGAGGTTTTTACAATATGCATCATTCAACATTGTTACACTACACATATCACAGAGGGTAAAAAAAATGCATAACAAGGTTCCATTTATGGTCATGTTCACATGAGCAAGTGTTTCACATTTTTGAAAAAAATGAAACACAATGCATATCATAAGACAGCTTGAGAGCATATTCAAAGATAAGTGTATCTCAAAATTTATCAAAGTGTACTGTGCAATACCATTCAGTGGCTGACAGTAGCTAAGATGATGAGGGAGCTTATTTCATCGTGTTCATGATGTTGGAGCATGATTTCAGTCAGATGCTACAGCATTAGATTATACACATTTAACATATCTATTTAAAAAAAATTTTATTTATGACTCACTGCATTCAACATTAGTCATAGATGCATTAATGCATTCATGACTAATGTCTGACTTAGAGTTAAAGACATTAAAATATTCAATTCACTCAGAAACAAGGTCGGAACAATTGCACGACATATACAAGTGTCTTATATCATGTCCCACTTGTCATAGTACTCGATGCATTTACTGAAATATACATTTATCCTTGACTGCTTCTTTTTCATCGTATTGACAATGCTGTGAGGTTGTTTCTTGACAGCTGCGTACCGTATGTGCATGAGCGACAGTATGACCCCATTAACCGAGTGTGTTCCAGTGTCTTACAAAAGAATTCTCCATGCACTTGCAGTCTTAACAGGCACTTGGGCCATGCTGCCAATTACCAGATCTAGATCACACAAGTAGGCACCTGACTAGCTGCAAAAACCACAAGTGAGTTAATGGAAATGAGTCAGCGGCAGAAGAGCAGGGAGACAGAGCAGATGTCACCTTGACTGTACAACCTTTGAATAATGGCTGGGGAAAAAAAAGACACAAAACACACAAACATTTATTTCCTTTACTAATTTAAAGACATGCAACTGTTGGACCTAAACATTTATGCATAAAAAAATGTATTTCACTCATTTTACTTGTGTTCTTGTAATCCAACATTTCCATAAAAACAACTCCTCCACCTGTACCTAACCACAACCCTTACCCATACTTGCAAGCTGCAACCACTTAAATTATCGCTTCACATATTCCATTAACTGTCTTTTTTAATACGTAAGTTCCAAATAAATATGCAAATATCTTCCTCATATAGCAACTAAATCCCCAAGCACGCTCATCCTCACACACCATCACATATACATCCATCAAACAAGCCTCATTTGCTTCTCTTAACTTACACAGCCACTCAACCCGTGTACTGCTACTCTACTTCCAAACTGTGTGCATGTGCGCTCGGGTAATCCAATCCTTCTCTGAGCTTTAGCTGTGTAAGAGACGCTGCTTCCCTACAACGCATCCTCTTAATAAATCATCTTCTTGTCCCCTCTCATCTCTCCTGCGGATTCAAAGACCCCCGATCAATCCGGCACCCCTCTGAAGGAGCTTTCAGTTAGCGCTAGAAAAAAAAAAAAAAAAAAGCCTTGGGGTTAAAGTGTGCAGACTCTGCGAGGAACTGAAAGCTAGACGGTGGAGAGACCTGGGGGGAGGACGACATGTGTTTGATATCGAAGGAATGCTGCTGAGTTGGAGGCATGTGTGTGTGTGAGCACATGAGGCACAGAACTCCTCTGTCGCTCAATTAAGAACATTCACCACGGGCATAAAAAGGCCTGGAGGCTTATTCTACACGCGCACACACAGCCTCACTGTGTAGAGATCATCGCCCCATATTGTAAATGTCAATCAATATTAGCTCCACAATGCTAGATATAGTGCATGAGGTGGGGTTTTACTCCGCGATGGGTCAACCAAACAAAACTCAATGGAACCTTTGTGAACTCATCAATGCAGAGAGAGCGCATTTCATCTGTTCATCTGCTTTATTGTACCTTTGCATTTGTCTCCTGGGATGCACCAACAAGCACAGACTGCATTGTTGTCTTAATCAAACTGGTAGGAGTAAAGAGGTAAGTTCACATACACGTAACATCTTTCTTCACTCAACTTCCTCGCTCCCCCATGCTGGCCTCTATCATGTGAATCCCTTTTAAAAAGAATCTCTGGAGTTGCATGAACACACGCCCACACATCCCGCACACACGTGCAGAGGACACACTGACAAGCGCCTCTGCACACTCCCACAGTTTCCAGCAAACACACACACGCTGTCGACCCTCTCCTCATAGCCAACGGGAGGTAATCAAAGCCCTGATATGCTCTAACCAGATCCATTAAGGAGCTAATAAAGGCTCGGGATGAGTTAATTAATGACCCCCAAGAACATCATCTGCCTCCAGTGCTACTGCTCCCGCTGCCGTCTCTGGCTCTCACTGAGCTAATCCCAAATCAAAACAAAAACAGCAAGTGTGATGTAGGGGTAAATCCACTAATTCTGGCATCTGGATGACCACAGAACAGGACAAATGATTTAAGCATTGATTGGATGACAAGGTGTGTGTGTGTGCGTGTGTGTTTGTAGCCATCTCTGTGCACACTTCACTTCAATGTACTTGATATGCACCATGCTGCCAGAAAAGACGATTCCTACAGAATGCCTCACAGACACAAAAAAGTAATTGATGCTAATGTGGAAAGAGGACAAGAGGGAAATCGAGCAAATCAATTAATAAAACATTTCATTCGTTTGGTGAAGCCTTGTGGAAACTTCACAGCTTCTTCAGAAGGCAACCGTTCCCTATTCTCTGTCACTGCAGATAGTGCTGTCAGTTCACTCCATAGAAAACATTTTAAATGCTGTTTCACACATGGATAATCGTGTGTTATTTATACTTATTGATTCTTCTGCACAGCTCCTTGGACTACGGTAATTAAAATGAAGAAGAAAAGAAGTTTGAATTTTTTAATAATGATTTTGGGTTCTGTCAAGTCTAATTGCATTTATTTTTTGGCTGCCATTGTTGCAATACATGTTTAACTGCAACTACTTAAAATCTGTTCTAAATCTAAACTGATGATTGAGAGTTTGTTCCATAGCCACAGACAAATGACTTGAAAATGAATATTTGACAATTACAATATTGCAAAATTAGTGTCCATGATTGGCAAACAACAAACAAATTAGGATTTGCTCTCCATTTATTGTGGCAGTGATTACAGTTCTTGCTCTCGAAGATCTGCCTTATTAATTATAGTCATAGCACGCTCAGAAATGTATTACGGCATTCATAACTATGTTTTCATTAGTATGTAATCGCTTAAAAGTAAGAATTGTTGTGATTTCGTTACCTTTACATTTACCTATGGAACAGGTCCTCGTTCACAGAGTCTGCAATGTTGTTTCAACAGCAGTATCGAATGGAAAAACAAAAGAGTGGCTCTCGAAAGGGCCATTCAAGTTTTCACATTTTTGCATCAGCCAATATAGTTCACTTACACACTGACTACTTTAAAAAGTTTAGTTTCTGTTGGTTGCATTCTGCAGGTGCCACTAAATCCTACATACTCGACCTTTAAAATAAATATCACTTTACAGAACTACAGAACTAACCCTTACCCTCATTTGCTAAAGGTATCATTTTCATTCAAAGAGAAAGAAACCAGCACAACAAAAAGGAATTATGCAGACAAAAGCAGAATGACACTGGACCTAATTAAGGGTTCGGGGGTACTCCACAGCCCAGAACGGGGGAGTAAAATGGTTAATAAAAGAAGAACCAGTGTCTGACTCCCACTAAGTTTTTAGACATACAGAAAAACTACATGAATTAATTTTGTCAAAGGCAGAACTCAAATAAATCTATTAAACGTTTGATTCCGCAATGTATCAGGTGTCCAGCAAATTGGCCTCCATGAACAAGTGTTCAAGATGTAACAGTGTCTATCAGCATATTAATATCTATTCATTTACATTTTAGGGTTTCTCCTGCTATTTTAACTTTAAAGTTACAACTTAGCATACAATAAATTGCTCTGTTGTTTCCCCTTTGCTCGACTCGACTACAAAACTTTACCCCTGACCTCATGGTTAGATTTTTGCCTCTGTATTTTGTGTGTTGTTTCCTCACATTTTGTTGTTGTTTTGTCATGCATTTGTATTTATCTCTTGGTTAACAAAAAGGGACAACAGTTTTTTTTTCCTGCTCCTGTGCCTTTATTTTTGCAATAATATATTTCTTATCACATTTATCCACGTCTAGTTTCATTTATTAATGTATTTAATTTGACATAACTGCATGACATCACACCTATAGTTGCTAAATAAAATAATATAATTTTGGTTATATAGAGAAAATGAATATCTCCATTGTGAGGCCTCTCATCGAATGCAAATAAAATGTCAAATGTTTTCATAGGGATGTGAAGTACCCTTTGACCCCTATTAAATGTGCGGCTGATTGAATTCTTTTATTGCTTTAATTTCAGTGTTTGGATCCTGGTAAATTAATTCACTTATCAAAACATATCTCTGTGTGTACGCACAAAAAACCTTGACCCCGGTGAGTTATGGATTTGAACGGACCTCATACCTGCTGTTATTGTCTGCCGTCACATCAGGATGAGGGAATGATAATGTGTTGCCTCACACACCAGATCTTTTCACACCGTGGTACTCTTGTTTTCTCTCTCTTTCTCTCTCTCTCTCTTGACATTTAGCAATGTGCTAGCTAGGCAGCCAGCGCTTGCTTGTTTACAGGGTCGTTAACTGTTTCTCAGAGTCTCTGCACCCAACAAATGTGGTGATTATGGTCTACAGAGAGGCTCCTGTATGAGAGAAGCTATAAGAAGCCTCACTATCATCACAAAGCACAGGCGGCATTATAAACATAACTGCCCCCCTATCGTCTTATTCATTGTCCTTTTTGTATGCAGACTCAGCCCTTATTTAAGGGTCCTACTTCCCGTAAAAAAAAGAATGACACTAATTAATTAATTTGCTGTTTATTTGACATGGCTGGGGAAACACTCTTAGTGCATCCACATATGTAGTATTTGCTGGGAGGGTCCGATTCATCCTTCTTTGATCTTAGTGATCACCAGGATTGCTTGAGTGTGAAAAGTTTCTACACATGCATGCAAGAAATAATGCACAGACACACACAGCTACAGTTTGGCTTCAGGGAGATTTAAAGGGATGTAAAAGAATAAGCTTTGATGCACAATCTCCCCTATTGGGAATGTAGTTCCTGTTTTTCTATGGTGTTGAAATGGGGGGACACGTAAAGGTGGATAGTGTATTAAATGATCAAGCTATGAGCTGTCTGTCCCACCAAAACATGATTTTTTGGGGTTGTTTTGACATTGATCAATCCATTTACAAACCCCCCTTCTCTTTTGAATGGTCACAGGGCTGAAGCCAATCCCAACTCACGCTGGGTTAAGCAATCCAATGGCCAAAAAAAAAAATGCTGGCATTGTATATATTTTGTACACATTACATCTACATCTGTACATTATTATCCAGCAGATACATTAAACTGCTGTGGTTAACATCGGATTAGGTCTAGGCAAAAAAACACACTTGGTTCTAATTCGGAAAAGATCATGTTTTGACTTAAAATAACTTGCTTTTGTGGCATTATCCCAGCAGGAAAGGCATTAATGTCTTGATAAGTAACAGCCACTGTTCGCGGCGCTATCTCAGTTTTGCGGGGCACTGCCCCAACAGAAAACACTGCAATGTCTTGGAATGAAACAATCACTTTTCATAGCACTAACCTAGCAGGAAACACTGCGTTGTCTTAGTTAAAAAACAACCACTGTTAGTGGCACTACCACAGTAGGAAACATTTCAGTGTCTCTGTATAAAAATGCTTTTTATGGTGTTACCCTTGCAGGAAATTTTTCATGGCAATACTTATGCAGGAATTGCAGTAATATCTAGATGATAAACACCTTCATTTTGTGACACCATCCCCAGTGGAAAAGCAGCGATGGGTCGGTAAAATCACTCACATGTAATGGCTAAAACACAGCCAGTTTTGTTGTCTGTTGATCTCAAACAGTGGTCTGCATTTGTCTGCAACTTGGCAGGGGTCTCACCTTGGTGACACCAGCCGGTTCTCATTCTGAACTCATCAAATACTGCTATGTCAGTGATTGCAGCATCAGACGCCAATGTCAAAAGCCACCACTTGCAGTGGTGTGATACACCACTGTATGGCATCAGTTTGAAACGCTGCCGGTAATAATGTAATTTAAGAAAATGTAAAGTCCTTATAGGGTGAACAGGAGGGGAGGTGGATGGGTACAACAAACCCTGAACTTTCACCTGGGAGTCCGCTGTTTCATCATCCCATACACCTACCGATTACCAAGTCAGCTAATAAGCTATGAAACATTAATATGATATGTATGAAATGTGCAAATTAACAGTAATTATGGTTTGCAGAAATGTACAATGCCAACATTTTCTCCTGGCAGCTGTACTGGGTCTAAAATGGGGCACAACTTTGTAGTTTACCACTGTATAGTTTGCCAAATGCCAAATTTATATTGATATACACCATCCACAGAGCTCACAAGATTACAAACTTCCTTCAGAATAAAAACATGTGTCTACAAAACAGTATCTAAGTTAAGATTGGAATTAGCTGAAACCCACTGCCAGTTAGTGGTAAACAGTATTTTATGATACAGTTTTCTAAAATCCTTATGGTTTAATCAATGCTCCGCAGACCGGTAAATTTGAAGGTCACTCTGGCAAATTAAAATCCTCATCACTATAGGTTGTGCAGTGACTGGTGTGGAATTATAAAGCTGCTGGCTCACTTTTGCAAGTTATGGAGGAAAATGAAATAGCTTGCCTATAGTTAAAATCCTTTGCAATGATCCCAGCTATAGACTTGTGAAATGCTGCTGAAAATATTCTAATGTGGCTTATTGTTGCCAAGCCCCTTTATTATCATCACTGTGTTAAAGCAGACAGCTGGCATTTATTTTTCTTTTGCTTTGTTAGGGCTTCCTCCTTGCCTGTCTCTGTTTACTTATCATGTTTGCGTGCAAACATACCTTGAGCCCCACAAGCTCTTGATGTGCAGAACCATACGATGAGGTAACCAATATGCTTGCTATCTAGGAGACGACAAAGGCAGGGAATCGAAATAAAAGCAGACGCTGAATTAATCAGCCGCTCTGTGGAAAATGTTACCAGTCCAAATAGATTTTTTAACCTCCATGCTAACTTTGAAATCTCTAAACCTCTCCTCATTTGGTGACGCTTGACCTACTCAGAGGGACAAAGTTTATATCCTGATGTTTTTTTGTTCAGGGCCACTGCATTTTACTGTTTCATTAACATTCAGGGCCTGTCTGGGAAAAAAAAAAGCACCAGAGTTGGGGCCATCGTGATCGTTGGAACTGAGGACACGGTGCATAAACATAAATACAACCACAGGGGGTGATGCTTGCCATGCAGGAGCAACTTTCAGTGCAATTTCAGTCTGACTCCCACTAAGTAAGCTTGGCCAGTCAGAGGGTTTACATCTCTCTCTCTCTCTCTGCCCTACACTGCAGTGAGATATCTAGTAGAATTTGGAACATGTATATTAAACAATATATTTCTGTCTTTTTAACCCTACCCTTTATTAATTCAGGATTAAATTGAGTAAATCCCATTGAGATAAAGTTCTAATTTTTGAGGAGGATCTAAATCTCAGTGGGATTTATGTGTTGGGGTTCAGCCTGTTTAAATGGGAGCAGGTGGGACTGTTGAAAAGCTACAATGCCAGGTGTTAAAGTATATTTTGGTTGCTATTTTCAGACTGAATGTCACGTGTTAGAACAAAGTGGGAGAAGACTCACAAAAAGTAGGGCAATTTAAATGGGGTGTGTCACAAAATTGCAAAATTATATACATAATTTTGGTATTTGGCCAGTTTTTCTTTTTTTTTTTTGTTATCCGTCTTGATTATTGCATCCCTTTCAATAAAATTGATGCAAATGGAATTTGTGGTACTCACATCATTGTGTCATCCTAGAAGCAATGTCTTGGTAATCTGGATAATCCTTAAACTGAACGACTGAAAACCAGGCCACATCAAAAAGTGACTCAGCATAATTCATCCACCAAGAAATAGTTGTAATAAACTCTTAAGACCAGAGGTGTGTCTCGTGTAACAAAATTTGAGACTCGAGTAACACTTGAGACAAATTTGATGACTTGACAAAATCAAAAAAAAAGACTTGTAACACTACTTAGATGTCAACACCAATAATCTGTGACCACACCTGGACTGAGCCTTTTGACTTGAAAATACTTGATTCTTTTCCTTCAAGCCCAGAGAATAAAAACTATGTTTTTTAATAGGAAATGTGCCACAAATCTTTTTTTTTTTTCATAAATTAATGAATCGACTAAGATTAATGCTATTTATTCCTACCAAGTCGACATTTAATTCCACAAACACACAACACACAACATCTAACAGCATCCAATCAGACTGCAGGAATGAATTAACATTAGGTTACTGAGCGCCAGATGGAAAAAAAATGTTACCAAATACAGTTGTATTTGTACAAAAACTCTTCATTTGCCAACAAACAAAACCAACTGCAGTATGCAAAATACGTGGGCCAAAAATTATAGATGGAAATGCAACAACTTCCACCAAATCTGCTTCAACAAATATAGTAACTCTTCAAAAGTGCTCAGTTTCTATAAATTGATTATACATCTCTCTGTTGTTAAAATGGAATTAAATTTGATTAGTAGCACATTATGACTTGTTGAGGACTTGTGGAGGAAGTGTAGGACTTGGGACTTGACTTGGGACTTAGTTGTTTTGACTTGGACTTTGAGTGCAAAAACTGGAGACTTACTTGTCTGACTGGTCCCGACTCTGCTCATTACAGAGATGTTTGTTGTTTATCTATCACAATGGGGATAGTATTGCCTCAAGGTATTAAATAATGAATTGTTAACTTAGAATATTTCATATAATGTAGTTGTGTTATAGTCTATACACTGCCCACAGTCACCCTTAAAGATGCTATTTTTCAATTTCTCCTAATTAATATTCAGAAGCTACTGTACCTTGCTAAATACGATTATTATCCTTGAATAAAAGAGTAGAATTTGAAAACAGGATATTGAAAAAAAAGAAGAGGAAGTCCAAAGTACTGCCAGCATTCTTAGTACCCAATTACGCCGATAAGCTCAGTCTCTATTCTTCTCCTCATGATGAGAACTGAGCATGTGTCGATACAAAGGCTCTCGTTACAGATGAGGGGACTCAGTGCAGCCTCTCTTCCCTGTGTGAGGCATCTGCCTGGCATAAATAAGTAAGGCACTAACACGTGTGCATGTAGTAAACACACTTTTTCTTCACACACAGGTACAGTAGGCATGCACTTGTTTCGGATAAAACCCACAGGTCATTGCACACACTATATATAAATATATTTATATATATATCACGCCTCCATGTGCAATCACTGAGACACTTCTCTCTGGAAGGAACAATGGGGCTGAATCTTTAATCTGCATTCAAATAAGAAAACTCTCTGTACAGTTGTATTGCTACATGTAAGGGCAGAAGTAATGCACAATAAAACATGGGAAAAGTTAAAGTCAGATCTCTTACAGCTGGGGTAGGCAGTTTGATTTAGGTGTCATTGGGCTAAAATCCCAAAATAAACTTTGAGCACATTGTTATTCAAGTAGACTCAAAGAAACCTAGCTGTCTGTACCTCCTCTTGCCTTTGTTTTCAGATAATGTAGACACTAACAGAAAACTCTACACTGAGGGCTGAAGGCTGCAGCTTCAAATTCATGGTTATGTAGTGAACATTAGCAAGGGCCTCAAATCAAACCCTCATGTCCTCCGCCTCACTCCCCGCTGTGACTACCACGCTGGGAGGAGAGCAGACAGCAGCTCTGGAACCCCACCATTATAACCTTTATTTTAACAGGGAAGGCCACTGAGAGCAAGCTCTCTTTTACAAGGCTAATGGCTACCTCAAATCGTTTCCATTCAACCTCTGCTACTAAGAGTATGCGTATACGATCATTCAGTTGTATACAACCGCATGGTAGCCTTGTACACAGGGAACACACCTACAGACTCATAAACCAGCCATTGCAGATATAATTCTGGGTGCAAGTTTGTGATAATCATCATGTTTGATATCATTTAGTTCAAATAATTGTGTAGTACTCACCACTTTGTACCAACACTGAGCAGAGAGAAACCCATGGCGACGGAGTTACAGTAGAACAGCACAGTCAGTGGAACAGAAAAATGCCAGGGTCCACATTATTTTTTGAGTCCTGGAAAAAAAAAAAAAAATCATTTGAGATTATGAAAAAATGGTATGTCTTTCAGAAAAAAAATCTAATGTTTTCCTTTCCCTGAAATCAAGGCTCTGTTCAGAGAAAGTTCATACGGAAAGGTTTGGCTCTCAGTTATGTTTGTAATGACCCTAAAAATGTTAAGCTTTTAAATGTAGTCTGGGTGAAACTGGCATGATAGGAAGGAGTTTCATATAGCAGCAGAGAAACACTCATGCTGATTTACTACCAAAAAGTGAAACAGTGAAATATTTGGATCAAGGAGAAACAGAAAAAAAATTCTCTCAAGCTGAAACATTTTTTTCCATTCAGTCAACTCTGTGTGCAATAGTGCAATTTCTAAAATTAGTTTCCCTTTATGTCTGAACACACCTTTAGTCAGTCTTTTTTGGAAACACTGTCAGAAGCAAGTATTTCACGCTCCTTCTCTCTATTGCTGGAAATCTGCATATTTCTGTTTTATCACTCTATGATGTCGTACGTGATGCCAATACCCTTACTGTATGTGTGTGTCTGTAACATATTTAAATGAGACTTCCACAGAAATAACCTCAACACAATTGCTATCTACCAGCTGCAGGTCATTGAAAATGTGCTGGAAAATGATTTCTTGAAAGCATTGGGGGCTCTGGATGCAGCTGCAAAGCATGCTGGGTTGTTAAGAATGGCAACAGGTCACTTCAGGAGATGTGGGAAAAGCACTGAGGTAGGAGAAGACAAGGCAGCTGGAAGGAAAGTGGACACACCAAGGTTTCTCAGGACATTTCATCACAAAGCGGCCCAAAAAAACAGCACAACAGAATTCAAGGGTTTTTTTCACACATGTAGGCATAAACACAAACATACCAACATGCTTTCATAAACTCCACGGATCGTGACACTGACATGACTTGCTCTGAATGGCAGAATATCTGGGAACTGCCTGACAAATGGTGAAGGAACCCGCCTTGGGAATTTCACCGGTCGGTGGATGATGACTGAAAAAACACTTAGAAAACCAAACGACCTGTGAATGCTTATTGTTGTCTTCCTGATTCATTATGTGCATGTTCCCACAATGGGCTTTACGTGCTCTGCTTACGCCCGTTTAAATGCAAAAAAAGCCAAAGTTGAGTTCTAAACTTGTGGCACATCTGCCCACAAGAGATGTGCAAAGAACAAACATAAATCTTGTAAATATACTTGATCCCTGCTACAGGCATTGTTGTGCTTAAAAGAAAAACTGCTGGTGTGTGTGGATTCTGAAGGACATGAATGAATGAGCAGAGATTTCATTCTGAAATCATTCTAACCATAATCATACAACATTCAAAAGGTCCCCAGAGTCCACAGAATTACTTGTTTGCATTAAAATCCATGTTATGTATTCAACATTCAGCTACAAGATATCATCGTTTTGTTGCATCGAAATCTGATTTAGCTTAAAGAAATAATAAATAATAAATAATAAAAATAAATAATAATAAAAATAAATAATGAATAATACTTAAAAACTGTGTTGGCGCCCATCAGCAAAACACTGGAGCACCCTCTCATGCTGTATTACAGATGAACAGTGGCCAACAATGGAGAAACTCTGGATTTACTGGGCAGCTCCAAGTCATGAGTGTGTGTAAATGAATGTGAAGCAGCAGGGTGAAAACAACAAACAAACATGATTGACTTTGGTCATGCTGCCGCTTTAATAGAGAATCAATTTGGATGTCTTGTATGAATTATGTTTTATTTGTTTTTACTTTGCATTGACAATAATAAATTAATTTGTACTAGGTTGGATATCAGAGGATTATTACTGGACGGATGGATGTTTGATACAACACCACTAAATGGAACAGCATCAGGTATTATTTTTTGTTGCCTTGATTTAAGACCACCTATTATGCTCATTTTAGGTTCATACTTGTATTTTGGATGCCATGTAGCACCATAGTTGCAGGTGGGGAATGACTGAAATGGAGTAATGCTGCACTTTTTTCTATGAAAAAGAAAATCATCAATAGAAGATGCTAAACCAAAGTACAGCAGGAATGTGATCCAAAACAACACTGGCAACCATGATTGCATGTTTCCTTGACGTTGGCATGTAGCTTCATGTGTCATTAAAGGTGCAGCTGGAAAATGACTTGAAATGATACAGCTATAAGTGGCAGTGTATGCAACTCACAATCACATTTCTCTAGCAAATGGTCTTGTAAAGTCAATAACACGCTGATATCAGCGTGTTATTGTCTTAAAAGTAGAAAACAATGTTGGAAAAAGAGTATTCAGAGCAGTCTTTAGTCTGAGGTTTTTGTTCACAGGGATTACTTTCACATACGCCTATATATACTACATTACTTGAAACGTTGACCTTTGGACATTCTAACATTATGAAAGGAAATTAGAAAAGGCATAATTGGCTCCCTTCAAAGATTTTGATGAATAAGAAGCAATCTCTATGCAATTAGAACTTGCTTTTGTGTTACTTAAATGAACTGAAAATAAAAATAGACATGCATACAGCTTTTTGAATGTTAAATTACACATCATTCTGCAAAGCAGACACTCACAAAGCATTGACAGCCTTGCAGGACCCCCATAAGCATTTTGTAAATAGTTAGGGTTCAAAGCAAGCAATATCATAAGCAATCACGAAGTCCATAACAACACAATGGGCTGTTCTCAAATGTAGCGAACAAGAAAAACAAACTTTTTTTTTTAAATTGATATAAATAATGACTCTATATTTAAGTAAAAACTTTTTGTTCACTTTCTTGGTCTCAATTTTATGCTACATTACCACAGTAAATGTATTGCATCAATATCAATAATAAATGCCTCCTTAATCATTTATTCATTCAATTATTGAATCTGGTTGGCTGAAGTATTATAAGTGTGCGTGCTGCTTCACACTCTGTTCTTTCATCAAGCTGCATGTCTGCTGAGCTGCTTGGGGGGGCTGTGGCAGCTATTTTTTGTCTCTCTGTGGAGGAAAAAGCATTTGGGATTGAAGAAGTAGAATGGTACATATGGGAGTTACACACTGTCTGCAGAAAAATACCCAAATGTTAACCTGGTAGACTACTATGGAACCTTACCTAATGGTGTCTTCAAGCCGTTCCTCATGCAACACCTTTCCCTAACACTCCCCTGGGTACAGACAAATACCACACACCCATTACATAGTGACTGAAGAGAATAATAACACACATCGTGGCACTTGCTGTGGCTCACATGTGGCATCTAAGTGCGTCGACATTTTGCAACTAAAGAATGTTATTGTCTAAAGGCTTGGCGCGGATACATTCCTGTGCAAGTACAGTCACAATATGTCTCCCTAATAGTGCTTTTGCCTGAGCCTGTGCTGCACTAAAAATGAATTACAGAGACAGTTTTGTCTTCACACACAAAGCTACTCATGGGTGACAGTACAAAAAGGATCCACGTGCAACATGGCAACATGTGATGGATTAAAACACATTTAGGGTCTAAAAGTGCACCTACTTTTCTTTACAATCTGTCACATATGTAATGTTACAATGTCAACTGTTCATTTTAACCATGAGGTAAATGTATGTAAAAGTAATTCCTGTAAGCAAAAACATCAAGTTTCAGACTGTTTCTAATGTGTTTTTTTTTTTTTTTTTAACTTTCGAGACAAGCTGATGTCAGACAAGCTGATGTTAGTGATGTTACATAAATTTTCACTCCAGATGAGTTGAAATTCAAACATGTCTATTGCCACCTTGATTTTGTTCATCAACTATTCTTTGCTGCTCGTACTCGTACGCCATCAATGGGGGTCAGTGTCAATGAGAAAGGCCATCAGCACACAGATGATTAATGAGTGAAGATCTATTACACTGAGTGGCTTTTTATTCATCAGCCAGAGACCTGCTCTCTTCTGAGTTGAGGGACTTTAAAGCATATAAGTAGCAGATTGGTATCAACAAATTGCGATCTTCAGCTGCTCGGTGTGTAAAAGCTGACAGGTTCTGGGCTCTATTCCCACTGGAGCAACTCTTGCTAAATATGTATGTGCTAATGATACTGTACTTTGAGTTAAATTGCATCTGTTTTTCTATTAAAACCCTGCTTGTGTTATCCGTTGGAGCCTGCATTTACTGAAATGTCATTTACCTCACATTAGGGGTGCAGAAAGTGAAATCACATCGTTTTACTCAGAGTTATAGGTTGAATTTAAAAACCCAAAGCAGATGGGTTCCTTATGATTATAACACACACATTTTTTATAACTTATGAGCTGCAGAAACAGCATCTGCAGACTTACTTAAGAGGCTTCCCCCTACAAAGCTAAGCATTACCACATTTGCCTTCATATATTTCCTCTCATATTCCAGTGTCATTAGCTGGAGCCTTGGTAATAAGCCATGTGATATATCCCCCTTAGTTGCAGACCTTGGCATGCAAATGAGAAGTGGCACTGGGGGTGGGAGCATTGTGCGTCTGAATTTATCTGAACTGATCAGAAACACAATTATGCCTTGCTCGCTCATAATAAACCACGGTTAAGTGGGCTGGAGAATTCATTTATTTACATTAACTCTGTCGCCGTTCGACAGTAATGGATGCCTTTCATTAATGAATGAAGGATTTCGCCTGGCTCCGGCTCTCTTGTTCTAAAGGCCTTTGGATGGGGGGGAGGAAAAAAAAGACAAAACAATTGATAAATGCAAACTTTTAGAGAGATTGTATTGAGCGGTTCAGAGAATACTGCCAAGAAACAAATTGGCAAAAGAAATCCTTTTACCTCTCTCTCTCTCTCTCTCTCACACACACACCTCACACACACTCACACATACACACTTCTATTTATGTTCCATGCCTTTTGCGATCCGCTAATTGAGTAAAATAAAAAAAAGGTTTTCCAATTGATTTTTGTTCCTCGCTGATTTTAACAATGTAAAAAATGCATGGCTCCCAGTGGTCTACGTGAAATTAATTTCTTTGCTAATGGCCACCGATTTATAAAACTGAAGAGGGTGGTATGCATGTGAATGGGTGCATATGTGCACATGCACAGCTCTGCGTTTTTTTGTGCATCAATGTCACCCATTGCTCTCTCTCTTGGCCTAGTGTTACAGACAGATGTCTTATCTCCGCTCTTGCCAACCACTCCGCCCAACCCCGCCGCAACACATGCGGCCCCCTTACCAGGCACTAATCTCCGATTTGAATTAAAACATAATTGGGAATCATGAATCATTAATTTTTCTCATGGACAGCACAGGCAATGCCCTGTCAACTTGATGCACTGCCCTCCCTCGTATATTTATTAAATACCCTTTCAGTGCAGCCTGTGATGTTCATATGGCGGAGACGGAGTGGGTGGGCCTGGATGTTGCATGCAATGTCTTAGTTAATGGTGATTCACATGCCCCAGGGTAACAGCTACCTTGACATTGCTTTATGAAGTACCACACGGCTGTCTGAGCTCATATAAGCATGTATTATATATGGATTATCCAAGGTGAATGGGACTTATATGTGCTGCAGTGTGAACACTGGGCTGCTGGAATGTTCTGACTCCACTCTTGTAAGGAGGGAGAAGTGAGAACAGACAACTTTTTGGTACTTTTTTTTTCCTGTATTACGTGCAGTAAATACAGACTTTCATTTTATTTCTTATAATTATAACATTTTATATTATGTAGGAGAACTCAAAAAAAAGAAAATGTGTTCCTTCACTCTGCATGTTGTGTAAAAGAGCGTTTTGAAATCTACTGTATTCCTTGTATATGCCTGCAGCTAAAAGTGTGTTTGAACTGATTCCAAATCCCCCCCCCCACCCCACATAAAATATTGCAACCCGAGAAGTACAGATTTCATGATTTCAAGCATCACAAATTATTCTTAACAGCAAGTTCTATGAATGTCGTTTGAGACTTTAAGTGAAAATTAATGATGTGGTAAATGAGTGGAAAGGCACACCAGTGTCACATACTGAAGCTTAATGTCAAGTTGTATCATTTCCATAATATTACTGCTAGAGTACGCTATCATGGCGCTCTAACCACCGATCTGTGTCACTGATCAAGTTGGTCTTTCATATCTATGCTCTGACTGACACAACGCTGAAGTCTGAGCAGAACTTCAGTTCTACCACTACTACAGTTTTTATGCGGTACATCAAATATTTCACATTTCCATGCATTTATTCATGTATTAAAGATTGTTTGACAGTCACACATGCAGGGCTCCAACAAGCTTCAGAACTACTCCATATTGATTTTCAAAGACGGAGTTGTGTGCAACATCCCAGCTCATGTGGCACTAGAATACAGACTTAACACAGCCTAAAACTTACTTTAAGTGTGAAAAAATACGGCAAAGCTTAATGAATTAGAACTAAACCCAAAGTGCTGCTGCGGTTGATGGGACTGCACCAGATTTTAAGTTAATGGATGGACAGGATTTTAATCTGGACAAAAGTAAATGCCTGTGCAAAACAGTAGCCTCTGGGGCAGAAAAATGTACCCAACACGAAAATGCCCAACTTCACAGCAGAAATTAACATAACTACAGATTGATACAAAAAACTGTTTTGGTCTCTATAGCTTATTTCCCCGTTTATGATTACTGTATGCTCATACACAGCTCCACCCTCTGGTCCAAAAATGGTCACTTCTGTCTCCAAATAACCAAAATGTCGAAGGCCAATTTTCCAAACTTGAGGCTTGAAAAAAGAAGTCCACAAACTAATGGGTGATGTCACAGAAGCTACGTCCATAATTTTTACAGTCTATGGAACAGATTGAAAAAATCAGTTGTGCATCATCAGATTAATTTAAGAGATGCTACGTAAAGCTGCTTATGTTATATTGAAGTTTATAAACCTTTCCGTGTGGTTATGATAAGCTACTAAGGTGGCAGTGGGCTTACACTGAATATTACAGAAGCTAATAGTGATTCATATACCCCCCAGTAAATGTTACCCTTTGGCCTGTGAAGAAGCTGCAGCTGCCTTGCTTCATTTGAGAGAAACTAGGTGAAATACTGTTGCTTCTATCTTCTGAAATTCCCCAAAGTGACAGCATTATCAGACAATGTATTGATTTTCCTATCGCCAGTTGCTTTTACAGTATGCTGCTATTTTTAATGCTTTTTTAAAAAACTGCGCATACTGTATGGAACAATGCCAGCAGTCAGTTTCAATAAACCTTTACCTGTAAATGAATACAAGAGTAAAAATTTCTTTTGAAGCAGTAGACAGCATTAGTCTGATCATTGGTTTAGAGAGTGTGGGTGGGCCTGTGAAGGATACCATGTCGTAGTCAATACTGACTCATATGCCCTAAAGTAAAAGCTGCCCTGACTTCATGTTATGAAGTAGGGCACAGGCGTCTTGGTTCGTGCAAAGCAAATGATGTATTGGATGTGCAATGAGAACATGCACTTTGCAGATAACAAGGTTCATTCACGGTGTGTGCGTTTGGGTATATGAGGGAGAGAGAAGGAGTGCTTGTGTGTCTGAGGCAGGTTTTTTATGATGTATTGGAAATGCAAATGAACACATGTTCGGTTCAGGTAAGCAGATGGTATAGAAAAAAAGAGATGAACATATTTGGGAAATACACCTCCAGGAATCAGAGTATGTTTTGTGCAGAGGGTTTCTAACATCGACTGTATCTTAATGCTTCTCTATCAGAGACAGTGCAGATCTCGATTTAAACCTTCAAGTTAGAGCCAAGAACAAGGACCAAAAGCAAACAGCTTGGTGCATGACATCACTGCCAGTGTTAAGGTTTAATATGATGAAAGTAATTCTAATTTTGATTTCAGAAAGGCAACATACGCTTACAAGTAAAGGGTGTGATTACAGATATACTCTGGTTTCAAAGGCTCGCAGTAGTGATCGCGTTCTGATTGCCGATAAGCATACCACAAATGGCACATTACAAAAGATACAGTAGCCCCTTCCGCTGGCCTTCACAATGAACTTGAGCTTTAACGATCCATTCATTTTGTTTTCATATCCTTTTATTTCGTCCCACCTGGGGATCACTTTTTTTCTTCTTTTACAAACACAGATTTCACTAGTACTTCACAGCTCCTACCCGGACATTTCAGAGGCCATTTTTGCAATTTCTGCAAAGTGCTTGCTTTGATTTGTTTTGTGAGGTATAAATGGTCCAAGTTTAACTGGAAATCCCCCCTCAACACAATTCATGTTACCCATAATAGTAGGATTAATATTTATCAATATGAATAATACCCTCTAAAATCTAGGAAGTAGAGAGTCAAACATTTTCACTGAATTACCATGGCTGATACTATGCCCATTTTAATGCCAAGCTATTAAAACACATGATAATGTATTTTGGGGTAAATTCAAGTCAAGTCGTGACACCTCGAAGGCCAAACCAAGTCAAAATCCAGTTCATGGTCCCCAGTTGATTGCACCTGCTGACTATGGTGATTTTTGCCTTTTCATCTACAAACCACCAAAGTTTTGTCTTATCAAAATTTTGGTCAGTGTTTTTACTAAGAAACTATAAAGTCACAGGAGTCCAAGTTGAGTTTCAAGTCATCACATAACTAAACTGTCCTCCACTCTATGTGTGAATTGCATTCATTTAACACCTTGACAGAAAGAGGACCTTCTTAGCTTTCCAATGATATCATTCTTGTTTTTCTACTCCAAATATTATGCAAAATATGTCACATTACATAATGATTGTAGCCAAACCATGATTTGGGGTAAAATGCTTTTGTCACTTGCAGTACGCTGATGGCAAAGATACATGACAGCCCACTACCCTTGGCAAAATGCATATTGCATTGCCTTTATTTTTTAACCGTAACAGTTACACATTCTCTATGCTAAGACTTTGTTTATATAAAGTCAAACCAACCTCCAAAATGACCATGGCATAAATCCACAATTATGTAGAAATGAGCCATTGCGGCATCCAACTGATTTTGATAAAGCACGCCACACATGTAGAACATATCAATCCCATTTTACTGCAATGTGGAGTACACAAGTTCAAATTTACCCCACCTTATTATCAGTTTAAAGTACAGCTAAAGCCTAAACGTTACCCAATATTGCCAAAAACAGTCTGCACCCATCATTTCTTAAAACACGCACGCTATTCCATTATGCTAATCTGCATTCTATTATGCTAATCCCATTTCCCAAATTTCATTCTAGTTGAACCAACAAGATAAGTAAGGAGACATGATTGCATTAGAGAGCAATTTATTACTTTTTTAACCATAATGAAAAAGTTTTTAATAAAAGACCTTCACATTCCCCATGCTCTTAAACTGCACAACACTTTCTCTATTATGCCTGTCTGGGGGAGGAGGAAGAGACTGAGGTGATTTTCTTTTTTAAAACTTCTATACATTCTGGCTAAATTGTCCTCAGAAATCAAGAAGTGAGCGTCTTGCAGAGAGTTAGTCAGAGGACACAGGGACAAAGAGAAGAAAACATCTAACTTGGAGCTTAGAAAGTATAGCAGCACCATGTTTTGAGCCACAGGCATGCTGTTGATGAAAACTTCAACTCTTTTCTCAATAAAGCCTTTTCACTTTTAAATAGTTTACTGTAGCTTCCAACTTCAAGGTGCTTCAGGTACAAACATCCACCAAGACAAACCCATCTTCCCTAATACTTTTTTTTGTTTTTCCTCTCTGGCTGGCTTTTTATTTTTCTTGTTTTTTTGCACTTGTAGCGCTCTGCTTACATGGAAGAATAAGTGCTTCACCACAGCCATGCCTGTGGCTTGTTGGATTAAAGGTATTGTGCTAAACAAGACAGGAAATCATGTATTGCTCTTTATTTTTTTAACACTTTTGTTATTCATGAGCTTATGATCCTGTGTGCTTGTAATCCCTGAAAAGTTTCCCACTGTAGTGTAAAATTCGCTTTAAAAAGAGAATTCGCACAAAACATTCACAGTTCTCAAACAGGTCACTCGATATTTGCCGGCGTACACGATACGTTCAAGAGCTGGAGATCAAAGAGACCCAATTTTTGATCTGTTTTGTTACCTGGAGTCGAAAACGGCTTCTCCGTGACTGATTGGGAGCTGATTTCTTTAAGTCACAGCATGTTTGATTCACCCTTCAGTGTTTCACTCTAATCCAAGAGATGCTCACATTTCCTGTAAAATTCCCCTCAGTCACCTTAATGGCTCTCGGGTTGTTGTAGCAGTATAAAAAAAAAAACTAAAAAAAAGGAGGTTTCATATGTGCAAAATCTGCCAATGCCATAATTTATAGGAAGTGTGTTTTATGGTGCATCTATAATGCTGATATTAACTTCTGCCAAATTTCCTCTGGAGCATAAAATCTGTTGTTCAAACCCATTTATTTCTGTGTATGTATAAATCCAAGCACATTCAGTACAAGGAGACACTGTGATTTAGGGTCAGAGCCATAAAAGGAAAAGGAGGAAGAGTAGTTGTGCTTACGCAGGACTGACATCAAATAGCTCTTAGATATCTCTTCTTTCTTAACACGTATCATGCATTCCTGCTTAATGCCATCATAGATTACTTTGTATGGGAGGAGGTCACTGCGACACACTCTCTCAATACCTCTCTCTGTCACACACACACACACACACACACACACACAAACACACACAGACAAACAGTCAAATGTCAGCATGGATTGTTGGTCAATAAGATATGACATCCGTGTTGTCAGTGTTTGTCAGAAGAGCCGCCTCGCCGACACAGATGAGATCACGTGACGCGTCGACTTGTGGGCGATTTGTCAAGCCAGAAGCGACAGGGTCAGAGGGGGGATGGTGTTAGATCGTTTACGTCTGTGTGTGTGTCTTTGTCTCCCACAGTGAATATTGTACATTTCATGTCTTTTCACAGGAACATGAGTTTTCTGTCAGGAGCAGAAATGGTCAGACAGGAGTGGGAAGAAAAAAGACACGCATTTCCTCCCACTGCAGGCCTTTATATTTACCTCCATGTGTGCATCATTTATATATGCAGGGTTCCCACACTTTTTTTTCACTGATAAATCAAAACTTTTCTTCAAGTTTTCTATAATATTTTACATTTGAATATTCTATTTTAAAACGTGTAGGCCTGTATAGCAATACAGCCACACATAATTAAGCTCCACAGGCATTCACAGATTGAATATTTCTTCACTTTTTGCGAATTAGTGAAAGAAATAATTTCTCATTTGTTTTATAACTGTATGTATACCTGGATATTATGGGTGGATATTAACTCTATATAAGAAGGAAACCTGGACAAATAATTCAATTGCAGAATTTTTTTTTTTTTCTTTTTTTTGTATTTTGAAAGCCAGGACATGGAGAAAGACATCATTCATGCAAATAATTTTATTTTCGGGAAATTTCTACAAGAAGATATGGGTTGACTACAGACCAGACTTTAAACTTTTTTTTTGTTTTACAATACCTTAAACAACATGGCACCAAAAGGAGGCCTTAAAAACAAAAAGACAGTTAAGATTAGCAATATGAAAATGATATGAACTGATATGAACTGAAAAGGTGATAGTTTTGATTTGTTAATTGATATGTTAATTATTGTTTTTTGTGTCTTGATTTGTTTGTTGTATACAGTACATGTACCCCTGGGAAGTTGAGTTTGTTGTATGTACGTATATTATGTTTGTCAAGAAAGAATTTAAAATAAAAAAAAATTTAAAAAAAAGCTGCGCATGCCCTTTGTCAATAGGCAAGATCGGCAAATACAGGTACCAGAAAATTGTCAAGGCCATAACCCTTTCAGGGAGAGATAGAGAAGTCCAATAGCAACATATCCTAATACAACCTCTCATATGATACCCCCTGAAAATGCATACGGCACAAATGATTAATTAGGTTAAGCAAGTGATATTAGAGATGTCCAGATTATAATATCTGGTGATTCAATAAGAGATGTTCATTTAATTCAATCAGCGGATATTATTAGGCAAAGTGTTACCTTCACCAACCTGTTATAAACTACAGTTAACCTGTTATAAACTACAGTTAACCTGTTATAAACTACAGTTAACCTGTTATAAACTGCAGTTAACCTGTTGTAAACTACAGTTAACCTGTTGTAAACTACAGTTTGATAGGCTCAGATTTAATTGGAGATGGAGATTTGATTCTACTACACTGTATGTCTGTACTGCAGCAGTAAGCTATCAATCAGTCGTAACTGTCACCACCATCATTTAGAGATTTACCACACTGACACTGAATATAATATAACATAACAGGAATTTCATGGCCGTGGGAATCCTGCATATACCCCGACATGCAAGTCAGTACAGTACAAACCTGTATAATATGAAGAGCATCCTTCACTTTTACCTCTGTGCAGAGCAGAGACCAGGTACTGAAATTAAGTCAATATGACAGTTATCTCATGTGAATAATATACAGTACTGTATCTGCTATCGTCATGGCAACACTGATGGATTCTGGCTGGTGTTTGAATACAACTTGCATGTAGGTCAGAGGCCTTGGGATCCTTTTTTTTTTTTTTTTTTACTGCATAAGCATGTGGTAGAAATCAGGATTGGGGGAAATAAAACATCAAATGTTGACACCATGCAGCGTTTTGCTCTTCACACTCATCAGAAGCCATCAGATCTGTGTCGCACATGAGGGGAAACACTCGAACTGGGACAACTTTTGCCGCAGAGCGAGTGTAGACTTAGATGGAGGCAGGTGTTTTAGGCCAAGCTTACTGATTTAAGACGGGAGATTTTAGGTTGAGCTTCAGCCTGAATGGTTTTACTGTACTACTGTTGGCCCTCTCGTGTGTTGGTGCAGCCAGTCTTTGAAGGAGAAATGATTCAATTTTTGAAAGGTTTCTGTTTAAATTGGCAGGAACACCTAAGAAAGGATTATGTTAAGCGTCACACTGAGAATGTCACTTTAAAGCCCAGGCTGTGTGTTTTTGAGGAATATGCATGTGATTTTTTTTTGTTTTTCAAATTTCACAACCCAGGGCGAGTTTTCACTTTCCCTCTGTTACGCTGTTCCATGTCCCCTTCCATCTTCTGGCTGACTTATAGCCATTTGATTATTCTAGTGAAAAAATTGCAATAAATGTGGAAAGCCTCATCCAGATATACAGTAGGGAAGAACCCCCCCCCCCCTGTGACTTTTCCTTTCAGGTAATTTATTTTTCTTTGCATACAAAATGTGTTGCTCCGAGTAAAATATCAGTTGCTTCTCAGCCTGCTCCAAGTCAGACTTATATTTCATTCTGGATGGATATTTTATACATAATAATTAGAATTTACAAGGGTTCTCAGACTCTAATTCTTACTTTCAACACGACAGTGGGGAGTGGAGCTTAATTTTCTAATGAATGTGACTGAAATGGATGCAAAGCTGGCTCTGAAATGTCAAAACAAAGGGTAGAGTGGAAAATCAACACTTTAACCCTTGTTTACCCAGGCATTATGAATACAACGTGTTTCAGAAGGTGCATGTAGAGTAGAGATTACATGCCCTCGTACAGTCTCACATAGTTTGTGCAGCAAAATGAATTTGCCCTCATGTCTACTTGCAGGTGTTCTTACAGGGAAACTACACCTGTCATTCATGTTGTTCCTGTGGTCTAAGACAGTCCAGAAATATCTATAAACATGCACAGCTCTCTCCCAAAACCACTGTTAAATGTGAATTCTATTTTGTAATTCACTTGAGACAAAAAATGCTTATTTGTTTCAGTCAAATTTTAATCACATCAAACCTTCATACTTTTAGTCTAGTTTTGGCTTTAAACTTACTCGGATGGGCTAATACAGCATTGGAAATTGTTATCAAGGTGACGAATTTTTCAAGTGTTGAAATTTCATTTTTGATATATTATTTTTCCACAACAATTTCTACACATTCACAAAGTTGCATTTCTCCAAAAAGACATGTTTTAAGGATGCTTTACAAGCACACATATACTGACTATCAGCGGGAAAATTCAAAATCTTGAACTCTGAGACCATAAATTGCTGATGTGAGAAAACTAGTCATCCTATTTTTACAAAGGTTCATGGTAAACTCTGACTTATCTATCTTACTGTTAAAACACATTAAAGCAGATAAGCTTATTCTAGCCTGAGTTCTTTCTAAATCTGCAACACGTTAGTCTGGAGGTTTACACTCATGACCCCTCACAGTCGGTGATTAAAACTGCACTTTCAAATCCATCAGAGAAAACTCAGCAGCGTTCGAACTGTTTACAGCACAGCTTCACATGCATATAACCAAACCTCCCACCTGCCTGTTAAACAGCTACTGCTGCGGTTTAGCAACTAACAAGCAGAGTTATACATAGTGCATACACCGCTGCAACCAATAAACTCCACAAATCTTCAACACCTTCACCGTTCACAGTCAGAGACAGCTGCATTTTTACTGCCAAAATGTAGCTCAAAACGTGCGCTTACAGCATGATGCTGCCATGGCATGAGTCGCTTGCAATACATCCTCATATTGCCTGTGTTTACCAACCCGTTGCTGCTTCGAGGTCATATTGCTCATAAAACTGTTCTTGGCTTCCGGATTTGAAGCATATTTCTAATCTGTTTCATAAACCAGTTTACCTTTCTGTTCTCCCCTCTCCTATCATTTCAAATGTCAAACAATTTACTCTTATCTCATCAACGAAAAGAAAACACACATTTTAACAAGTATTTATCTCAAATATCTATTTTCAGCCCGTCAACGCCATGTCTTTGTCCTGTAAAGAAGGGTTCGAGATAAATATATTTCATCATAGTTATTTTTGTAATCAACACTGCCCAAGTCCAAAAACTAGAGTGCTAAAATTCTAATTTATGGTGTCATAGGGTCTAAAATCTGCAGTGGCTCCACACACAATACATGGTGAAAGATGTAGATGACACTGAGAGCACCCAGGGGCATTTTCTGAGTACACAGATACATTTTTTTTATTGCAAAGCAAAGAACACTACAAAATAATAAACCTCATTTGGGTATAAAGCCGAAAAAAAAAACATTAAGGCCCCCATTTTTTTGAAAATTGTTTTGATTTTCTTTAAAAACTGGCAACTTGGGAAAAAAATGCCCGGCACACTGCAAAAACTAGGTAAAAAGTGATAAGAAAAGGACTTGAAAATTAGCCATGGGGGGATTTTTGGATATCATCAAAAACAGGGGAAATGTCCAGAAAACCATATTTATAGTTCTTAGTTATATATTTAAAATGATATTACAGAAAAAATGCAAATATTTATTATTCTATTTTTATCACTTTCTTACAATTTTTTTGAGGTGCTCTTTCTTTTCATGGTTTTGAAAGAAGTCAAGCCAATTTGCTCAGGTTTCAAAGTATGTTATAATTGGATGATATCTCGGGTTTATTTTGGTTCATTTTGGGGTGCACATCAAATAAACTCATTATTGACACGTGGAAATGCATCACTCTGAATTGCAAGATTTTAACTGAAGAAAGAATGTGATGTCAAATACCAACAGAGGGCGATTCTGAAGCGCATAAATTGATTGGTAGAAAGAGTTGGATATTGACGTGTGATAGCCAGCAGTGACAGATACTTGAAAAGCGTCGTGTAATTAAATGAAGAGAGGGTAAAGTGCATTACGGAACTTGAATTCATTTGCAACTATCTCACTGGTCTCACTTGTGGCAGAAGTGCATGCACGTCAAACTTGCTGAAGGTATGAATTTATTTAACTTGCTGGCAGCAGAAGTTATCAGAGCTGTCACATGTTTGCATTTAAATAAGCTGATTCTTAACAGATCACATAAAGAAAGTCTACACTTCACAGGTACAGACCAAAGGAATCTATATATATCTGTGTCAAATCGCACCCTGAGCTACCTGAAACCTCAGCATGACCCTAAATAAGCAATTGTCCTTGTGTCCAGCTCTGCTTCCCTTCTCTACTTTCAACAGAGGGGCGTAAAACAAGGCGTAAAACAAAACCTGCGAGACATACTTTATGATCCAGCCATACACTTAGTATGTGCCTTTTACCTAGCTGTAGCAACCATCTCTCCATCCATCTCCCATCTGATTCACAGAGGGCGGAAGTCATCATCCAAATTGCAATTGTTACAAAAAAAAAACAGAATTCAATGAAATCTAAATGAACACATTGTCCCGTGATCATGACATTTCTCTTTGCTGCTTTGTGTCTCAATGTGAACCTGGAAGATTGTGATAAAGAGGACAAATTGTTCCTTTTACCATCCAGAACATTCTGATTGCTAAGAATAAAACGTTTTGCATCTCTCTCATTATACCCCTGCTTTCTTTTTCCCGGATGAACCTTATTTTGTAGGTACTGTGAGCCACAATGACTCAAGCCTCCAAGTTGTCTTTTTAAAACTTTGATTTAACATAATGACGCTCCATCCATTGAGTGTCAAACTCATAAGCTGATGGCTTTTCTAGATATGAGTTGAAAAGTCCATTTCATACATACCATGACTGTGGTTTGAGCTACGGTCGATAATGGATGACACATTTGAATGTCTGCATTTCCATTTTTGATTTTTTTAAGCATTGTTTGACACTTGCCATACTGTAGTAAAGGTTAAGATGATTGATAGCATGGATCAGTCAAAAGGGTGAAGTCTGACTTGTGTTATTGGAGGTAAATATGCTTATTGATTGATTTTCTATGGACCATGACACTGCTTCTTTTTAAGGGATATTTATTTCAAGAAATCCTCTTGTAAAAGCACACGTTAAAAGTATTCTGCCTGCATCAGAAACTTTGTTTTTCTCTGTCGTCCATCCATTATTCCATTTAACTGTGCTTTAAATGAGCTACCATTTCTTAGACCCCATTGAGTGCACTCTAATAAGCAGCAATCAAGCCCTTTCATTGTGTTGCCACCACCGTGCTCTCTGTATTTGATTGTGAATAGCAGAAATATATAATTCATGGTGAAAAACAACAGAATGTGGGAAAAAGCTAAAGCTATTTTATAGTTCTTATCGATTTTATGGTTTTAGTCATTATATATATATATATATATATATATATATATATATATATATATATATATATATATATTATTATTATTATTATTATTATTATTATTATTATTATTATTATTATTAATTGTTTACTTTTTTCTTGACCTAAAGAATCCAGCAAACCCTTTTGCTATTTTTTTTTTTTTTTTGATGATATAGGCAAAAGCTTATTACTTTTCTCACCATACATAAAATAAAGTAACAGGGACTGGGATAACATCTTGGTCACCTGAGTTAATGTTGCATGATACATATCTGCAAACCAATGATACTTTAAATGTGTCTGATATTATGTAGCTGATAAACTTGACAGTATCACAATTATCGCAATAAATTGAAATTTAGCTCTTGTATCCTGATATGTATCATGTCATGAGTCATCAACTTTTTGGTGATACACAGCCCTACTCTTCACACAACTGGAATAGTCAAAACCTCCACTCACATTTGCGGAGAACCAAACTTATAAGCAAAGACGGCAGGACAAAATGGATATCAAGGCAAAAACAGGGAAAGCCAAGGGAAGTCCAAACTTTACAGCCCAAAAACAAAGCTTTATCTACGTCACAACGTCAAATCCATTCTAATGTAAGGTTCTGAATGCTGGCGGGAAACCAAAGCTCTGAAAAAGATGGTATGTGGCATCTTCCAGCGTCACCTTGATATTATATAATGACGAGACAAGCGTGATGGCTGAGCCATGTGCTTCAAATGGAGGCAGATCCGATCACAAAGGTTGAACTTAACCTGGGGGAGGAGGCCCAACATGCTGCCAAGGATAGGGATATGATGGAGGGACCTCGTTGTGACTCATCCTGTCACAGTGTCTCACAAAGTTAGCTGATATCATCTGTATCCTTTTTGATTATATTATGATTCTGTATACCACAAAAATGCAATAGAGTTGGAAAAAAGGATGTGAAAAAAAAATTATATAATATGCAAGGCAATTTTGTAGACTTTTGAAGAATACTCCTCTTGTGAAATTTTAGAAACCATTGCTGAAGTGCATTCAAAAAGAGTATTTCCTATGCACTTCAATTTGATTTGGTGCTTTCAGTATTATCACTCTGGATTCCCTTAATAAGTGAACGTAACATGAACGAAAGCATCTAAATGTCCTAAAAAAAATCACAACATAATAATTTTAACAAATATTCAATAAAATACCATTAATATTATTGCATCCAAATCACTTTATTGGTTTTAAATTTAGTATGTTTTTTTAATCCCATGTCATCTGCAATTCACAAATGTTTTTACAAGGCTTTGGTGCCTCTGTGAGCTTTGCTCAATGTAAACATTGTGCTGTATAGATTGTTTTGATGTTCTACTCAAGATCTTATTGAAGAACAGTTTCCCTTTGGATTTCCTCCAGCAGCTGTGTTTTATTTTATTTTGCTCTGCTGACAATAGAAGGGCTTTAAACACATATTTGTAGACTGTTGAAGATGTCCAATTATGTTAATAAAATGCTTACCATACCCAATACACTGTTACAATTACTCCTGCACAAGGGGGCAAATGTATCATTTAACATCTCATTGTTTCAAACAACATTGTGACTCTGACATGAACTATTTAAACCAACTGATGACTGTTAAGAAGTAGAAAACAGATACAAGTTACCTACATAAAAAACAGTATCCAACTAGTTCAAGTAGCAACCTTGGGGGCTGAAAATGAAGCCAACATAAACGTGCCAAAAACTGCAGTTCCTCTAATGGCCAGTTAAGGCTGGCTCCAAGAGTGAGTCAGTACCGATACATCCCCATGTTTAAATGCCCAACTTGCTAGTCACTCTGACTGACACGCAGGCTTTATGCCAATAGTGTCGTGACTTCTCAGTCAGATCTACTTTTCGCTCCTCCACAGCATCAGCCTGTGAAAACGGTAATTCACAAATCAATGGGTGACGTCACTGTAGCCACGTCCATTACTTTTACAGTCTATAGTAACAACATCAAAGCCAAACACAGTTACGATTGCCCGATCTGACTACCCTAATCTGGTGGTGTTTGATTTATAATCCCTACTTTTCCCCGACTCTGGCTGCTCAGAATAGAGATAGCAAGTTAAATGCGTGTGGGGAGATTTTTATATCGCAACGGTGCTAATCATAATTTTTTATTCATGTATCCACATCATAGCCATTGTGGCATAAATATTATTGAACATGTCAGGAATGTAATGTTAAGATGACACTTTTTTAAAGGGTGGTAAGAGAAAAACAGAGAATATAAATACAAAAAATATTGGGTGCAAAAAAAACTTATTTCACGACTCCCAACGTCTTTGAAGGCTACAGATTATTATCATCGATTTTTTATATTGAAAAAACTGAAATTGGATTTGTGAGCTTTTCTGGAAAATTCTGTGGTGCACTGAGAGGAACATCTGATTATCAAGCTTTAGATGGCAAGAATCATCAAAAAAAATGAACCTGGTCTCTTTTAAAATGACCACCCAGGACTTTATTTATTCGATAACAAGAATGTTTCATTTTAAAAAATGTATCTGCAGAGCAGATTGAAAACTCCCTGCGAGCCACTTATGTGCATTTCTGCTCCATTTTTCTTCAGATTTATGATTACCTGTATGAATAAGTATTTCATCAGGAACTATTTTTTTCCTGCTCATCAGGGCTTGGAGAGGCCTTGATTTGTGACGGGCTGCGTGTAATGACACTAGCAGAAGATGAAGTCGCATTACAGCTGTCAGCCGTGATCATTTGTCATCAGAATGGTGCCATTAACAAAATCTGGTCAGGTATCAGTCACCCGGCTGAGGCGCTTTCATCGTCCCGGTGACATTAGTGTGTCTGTGCCTGTGTAATGTACTCAGGGATTAAAGCAAGACCTGGCTTTTCAGTCAGAGTATTTTTTGTGTTTGAGGGAGTGCACATACAATCGGAAGGCATAGTACAAGTAATAACTCTGTGCGTGTGACATGGATTTCCCTGCTCAGGAAAAATCGCTTTACTTCTCTTGGGAGAAAACACACACTGTTTCTCTCATTAATTGACGTCCCCACTGCATCTGAACTCCTGTCTCTTCATTAGGTATCCGTCGGGCAATGACCGGGAGTTGAAACGTCGTGCATCGCTGAATAAATCATTGAGAGAGGAAAAAGTGGAAGCGGTACTTGTTGTTCTTCATTTTATCTTGTGTGAATAACAAGACCGCGGCTCAAATTATTCATGCGGCTGTGTCTGCTCCTCCCTGTGAGAAGCCATTGCAAGGATCTGGGCAGGTATCAGTCACTCGCTCATGGCATTTTCATCTTCTCTGTGACATGAGATTGTGTGGGTGTGACACCACACTGATGTATTGGAAGCGATAGCAGCTGGGGTCTAACTGCTCACAAGGCGATTTCAAAAGAAATCTTTCTTCCTCGAGGCTGAATTTTCATCGAATTATACCATGTTAAAAAAAAAAGAAAAAAAAGGTTGCGTTGCCTTAAGGAGTGTTAGACCTTTAAACTTCACCTATACCTGCATGTGTATGGTCGGATTAGAACGGGCAGACTTTTCTCACATCCCCAGCCATCTATTTAAAGTAGAGATGCCAAGGGTCCTGCCAGTGACAAATAAAGTTAAGGAGGAAATGTAGCTGACAGGGAAATGTAGATAATAAAGGTCTCTAGACACCTCAATATTCAATGGTGATGTAATTGGCGCTAACATAACTAAATGTCAGATTTAATACATTGCTCAGTGCAGACACTAAAACAGCTGAGGAAAGACATTAAAAACACAGCAATATATTGTAACCCGGGTTCAGTGAACACAGGGATCGTCCTCTAACAGGGTCATTTTTGTGAATCAGCGCAGTAAAAAAAACAAAAAGGTTCACAGGCTTAGAGGGTGGCAGTCAAAAACTGGACTGTGGCACTGACGTGTTGATTTAAAGGATAGGTTCAGTATATTCCATCCATGTCACCATAAGAAAACACTGGTATTGCTCATTTCTGCAAACCACTGATACACTGCATTTCTATGTTTTATAATTATCATATTCACATTTGTAAAGTGATGAAGTGACTTTGTCATGGCTGTAGTGTGAGCAGGTGAGGCTTTGAGTTTTTCTATCTGCAAAGCTCCGATCGCAACTATTTAGTCACATTTTGCAACCTCAGAGCAACCGTGCGACTTGGAAATCTTGCAGTGTATGAACTGGAGGTCTGCTAGTTTGTTTCCAGCTCACAGTGGATGAATTTCACTGTCTGCTAATGATGGCATCCAACTGTTGCCTGGAAGCTTCAAGTCAAAGCAAAAATAGCGACACTTCCGAGACGAGCCGGGTCCTTCAAAACAAAAGCACCATGGGTTCCATATGATTATTCAATTGTAACATTATTTTTTTTAACTTTATACTTCATTAAACATTATAACAGTATTTTACTGTTTTATTATAGCTACTTCATTTGTAACGGTAGTTTAATTAATTTTGTAATTTAGTAGTTTGTTTAGTCGTTTAGTAGTAGAGATATTGTGTATTGCAATACAGCCTAAAAATCTTGTTATATTTGTTTAAAGTCACTTATTATTTATATTTAAAAAAGCGATTGTTTCTTTCTGAGACATTGATACTTTTCTGCCAAGATAATGCCGCAAGAAGCGATTATTTTTTACAGAGATATTGTTGCATTTTCGGTTGGGATTTTCTGTTTTTCCAGCCAAAACATGATCTTTTCCAAACCATAACCAAGTGGTGTTTGTGCCTAAACCTAATCACAGGTTAACCGTGTTTAAATGTACAGGTGTATCGTATCAGTGATTGCATAAATGTACAATGCCAAAAATCATTTCTGGGTTGGTTTTTATCACCCAGACCAGACTGAACCTTTTGACCCATGCACAGATATCATAAAACGAAGTTCATAATTCAAACATAAATGCTGGCTGAAGCAGAATTTTATAGAACAATCTAGTATCAAGTAGTCTGGGCTTGAAAAAAATGTCAAACATATCCTTGAAGTCCTGATGAGTAACTGGTCAGTTCTGAGTAGGCTGCCACTCAGCAGTGAACAAACAGAATCCTGCTCCACATTTAAAACTTAATAAACTGTCACGATACAGAAATTTGGGAACCAGAATAAGCCCCGCACTTCACCCCGACCCTGCTGCTTTGCAGAAGGGTGTGGGCGAACGGCCCGGCACGGGGCTTGTCTCAGCACACAACAATCTCAGACACATGACTCCAACACCCACAGGTCCTCACTGGATCCTTGTGTAGCTCGAGGAAGCGGCCTGTCAAACAGCCTCGCCTGTCAAAGATATGCACATCCTCGCCACCCTTGTCGCTGAACAAAAAAAGTGTGGTGACCTATCTCCCACTGACCCAAGAAGGGGCATTGTCAACAAACATGCCGCTATCTTAATCTGACATCATGTTAGTCGCTAAATACCAACATGTCCCTGCTCTCAGGCTATCCCTTCTTCTGAAGAAGAAGCATTCAGATCAAGAGCGCAAAAGGGCAGAAACATTCTGCAATATTCGGAGGTATTCTGGGGCAGAACACAGCAGTCAGAGCAGGTTATGTCTTTTTCTTATAAATTTTGTTTATATGCTCTGTGATCTATGCAGATTTTTTTTTGTCTGTGTTGACAAAGCAACAGATAAAAAGCCTCTCCCTGCAGTGTTTATCTTTTCTGACGCAGCACTTTTAAAGGTAGACTGACTCTGGGACTGGATGCCCTGGTTCAAGTGTGCAGTACAAGGATCGCAAGGCGTATTGAAAGAAATGAGTTTTGCAGTTTTTTCTATGTTGGGTTGAAATATGCCTTCCCTTCTTGTAGCTGTAAGATCATACAGGTGACAAGGGTTTACTCAAGTCAGAAACCTCAGCACAAATGCAAACACACCACATAGGCAGTAAGGGCCACAAATGCACCTTAGATGATACTAAAGATTTTTCAGCCCAATTACTCAAATATGTCAAATGTCTTTTTTTCTCTCTAGCAGGTTGCGTCTTATCAATTTTAGGTGTCACAGTCTTACAGATACATTTTCATTTATATCAATAACTTAAGCTGATAAACTTTACAATTTTAAATCAGGATCAAGCAGATACAAATGATTTTTTTTAAAGAAATCATAAAGATAGGTTCCCAAATATATTGTATTGCAAACATAACTGATATTGGACTTACGGTGAAGGGCACACTGTGATTTCACAATGTCAATAATGCATATGTGCACCATAAAAGTTGCAAGTTTGCAGCCATTGTGAACTGAGAGGGGAAAAGAACCTGAGAAAACAGCTCATCCCACCCACACGTGGACATGTCACAATACTATAAAAAGACAAGAACAACATGTTTGTCCATGTTGAAAGAAAAAGGTTCATTCTATATGTCAAGTTGACGAGAACATAAAGTTGCTAAGATCAAAACAAATTCTAAACTCTGGATTGCTCCAAAATAAGCACCAAACTTTCCAAGACTGATCCACTCTGCCTTTAACTGCACTGTAAAGGACTGTGTCTGTATTTTCATTCAACAATCCATAAAAGTTCTTGCCATTGGCAATATCAGAAATCACATCCTGCAAACACAAAGAGGTCTCCTCTGTTTGCCAGGGAAGGGTTAAAAATGTCATGGAAAAAAAAAGAAAAACAGTTGTGACAAAGCTGTGGACATCTAGTGTGTTTAGTTTAGTGTGTTTTTGTGTTATTTCTTTTCGCCCCTTCCTCTATTTATCCCAGCCAACATTTACTGTATATGTGGGGCCCATGGGGGTAGTAATGGGCTGAAAAATGGGGCCTATATGGGAATTTCCACAGGTTCCATAACACGGACAGACGACGTCAGCTGAGAACGGACAGCCAGATGGCACCAGATATGCACATGTGCGTCGTCACCTGAGAACACGGCCACTGAACCTGTTGCCTGTGCATGAAACGCATCAGGGCCGCGTCAGGTTGTAACGCTGACAATAATGAAGTAACATACAGGACACAAGGCTGCTCACAGGGTGGATGGGAGGGGAGGTGGATGGGTCCCACAAACCCAAACTTTGATAAGAGAGTCCGGTGTTTGCTACCCGTTGGAGTGAGGTGTGTTTTTTCTACACCTTACCATGTGTCTCCTTGCCTGAAACCTAACCATGCGTGACTTTGTCGCCCAAATCTAACCATCCGTGCTGCTGTTGCCTAAACACAACCATGTGCCGCATCATCTCACCATGATCATTTGTTGACATCATGATACCAGTACCCTGGAGTGTGAAAATCAAATGCAGAGGGATACCTTACTCGTGATATGTAGAAGTCAACTAAAAAAGTTGCAACATTTGACGAGTTGGAAAGAGAATGGCACGCTGTTTCCTAATTGTTTAAGATGTTACAGTTAAAGGCTCAGCCTGGAGTTATTCTTCATTGTTTCTTTTTGTTGGGGCATCCGATAAAAAGACTGAAGCCAACAAAGTTCATCTGTCAATACTTTATGACTCTCCTACCCTGCCTCTCCTCATGTGTACTAACTGTGGAGTTATTTTTTGGACATAATGTGACTGGAAAACTTTATAAAAGTGAAGTAGGTCTGGAGAGAAAAGTACCAGCCCTTTAGTAAGCACCTCTCCAAAAAAGTCAAATTCCAGTGGTTGATGGGCATCCTCGCAGGTAGGTGAATGGGCTGGCGTCTTTGGACCAACTGAGAGATAGAAGGGTGATAAGTCAAAAGGCAAAAAGCATTTTTTTTGTGGTTGAACAGAAGGGATGGGGGTCACGGCAATCATAGATGTGCATCTGGAAGTGGAAATTGCTATTTCACCCTGAAACACAGAGCCAGACTGCTACAGAACTGGGCCGGAAATTTAACGGTGGAAAATACAGAGTAATACAGACTTGAGAGGTTATTTCATTAGTCACCTTTCCAGGCTATGTAGTGAGATAATTGACACCATTATTCCTGTGTCCTCTGTGATTACAGCCATCTATTTGTCATTATCGAACTTGTGTGTTTCTCCACTTTGTCGTGTATTTCTAAAGTGTGTCATTTCATTTACTGACAAATCCTTTGTGAAAAGTTGAGCTGTTGACCTAAAGTTGGACCTACGGAGGAAAACTTTTGAAATGTCCAAATTGAGACGGGCAACGCTTTAGGAGCATGAATATAAACATTTTGACCAGATGGTAGTAACAAGTTCAGAGGGTCACAGAAACATTAGAAATCATCTTCTGGTGATAATAAATATGCATCGAAATCTGGCAGGTGGGCGTCCAAAATAGTTTGCTTAAAAAAATTACAAAAAAAAAAATCCCCATCTTGTGAAAGAGATGGTAGTAACTTTTACTATCAAAGTCCCTCCTTAAAAATGATCCTTCAGTAAAACTTTGCAAGTATCAGCACAAATTATACTTAAAGAGAGCTCAGATCGTTTTAAGTGAGGTTAAATTAGCAATGGTATTAGTATTAGCAGTCCACAGCAGTACATCGCAGAACTTCCATATCAGCACTCCTGTCTGTTTCTCCAAACAGGGGGTGTGCCGACAAACATTTAAACGACTGTATGTAATAAACTGACAATTTATAAGTACCTTATACAACCCCTCTTCAAAAGAAGACTAACTATCCTTTTCAATAACCAACAGTAAAAAGTATTCATTATGTAGAATTGCCCTTTTTTGTGGACAATAATTTTATTAAATAAATTTCACATTTGCAATCTGTTGGTAACAAGTTAATGATCTCAGAAGGTAACGCTGTAAAACTATTGATCTTCAATTCCCGTCTAGCAGCACGGAAACAGAAATATTGTACAAAAGATGTCTCCATGCTGGTACTAACACTCCACTGCTCATTTGGTTTTTACTGTAAAACTTTGCCTAAATGAGTCTGCAACTTGCCGAAAATCTGTTTGTTTACATGGAAGTTAGCCCCTACAATGGTTTCGGTGGCAACGGCGCACATAAAAACGGCCACCAGTCTGACCACCCCGCTGTGTTGATTTGAATGTGAATGTCAATTTTACACTTATTCTATTTCAATGGCTAATGTGTAGCTTAAAGAAGCATGTTCCAGCCTTTAGGCCCCACAACTGCTGGAGCAAAAAGGGAAAAACATCACATAAAGAAAAGCATAATAAAAGAGTATAATGAATCATAAAAAAGTAAGGATTTATGTGCACAGTATAAAATGAAAATTGAATAATAATCATAATGGTAAGTCACACATATACAAGTTCCAGTGGGAAACTATAGCTTACTTTAGACAAAGCACAACTAAGGGCACAGAGTTGAATTCAGTGCCAACCCACTCATGCACCACACTCCAAAAAAGCCAGGGTTGTCCTTTAACTGTAACAGTGTCAATGCCATTGGCAATGAGTGCTTCAAAATGAGCACACTGGATTAATTTTAAGAGTGTCGACATGAGAGGTTAAACTGAGCATTCTGCATGATAAATCAAGCCTGACTGAATGAACTGAAGGACGTGACTGAAATTGTCCAGCTGTTTTGTTTTTTTTTTTTTTCTGCACCCCTTGGCGATGTTATCAGTTGTCCTGCCAATAAAGTTCCAGTTATGAGCTCACGTGATGCATGAGGTACCATCTAAAGATGTATATGCCATTTGGTTGAGAGGAAGGGAACTCATCTATTTTCTGCTTGGAGTAGGTTTGCATCTGGACATCCATCATAGCTCTGGCTATTGTCTGTGTGTGTGTGTGTGTGTGTGTGTTTGCAGCATGTGCTGTTGCTGTCTTATCATCCCCCAACATCATAATATGGGCCAAAGCACATCAGCGAGTGTAATTGCACTTCTATCTGACTCCCCCAAACCTCTCCTCTTCCATTCCCTGCTTACTCACAAGCACAGTGAAGGTGGTGTGTGTGTGTGTGTGTGTTTAAGAAAGGAGGAAAAAAAATCAGGGCAGTTACTTTTTTATGATGATATCACAACTGTGTCTGACATCTGTGTAATGGCAGAGTCCAGGTTGCAGGGAGAGAGCGAGGCACAGGGTGACATAGTGTCAGATGTTTTATGGAGAGATCCCTACATACGAAGAGAGAGAGAGAGAGAGAGAGAGAGAGAGAGAGAGAGAGAGATAACATCCTCCCACTTTATGGTGTGATTGGCAGGTACATGGCAGCTTTTCTAGCTGCCATTCCATTCAACCAGCTTGTTCTCGCCATCAAATGAAGTCACACTGGGACAGTGATAGTGATAGCAGCACTTTGGACAGACTCACATCATCATCATTGGAATGTACAACTGCACCGTTGGTACAGTGATTATACAGTAGTTAGCCATATGACTACTTTGTCAGGTAAAAGACTCGAGCTGCTGTTTCCAAATCAGATTTCTCAATTATTATTTTCTATATGAAATGGTATTTGTGTCTTACTTTCCGTAATACTTTCTTGCTAACATTTGAGGGCCTTAAGGATATCTTCATGGGCCATTTCTAGCAGGTACACTGTACTCACAATAATTGCTATAATCTGGGAACACAGTGACCTCACTGCATCTCATTCAAACACCACGTAAATATAACCATATCTGCCTTTTCCCCTCAACAAACCATCACTCATTTCCCCCCATCCCTATCCTTTTCCTGCTGATGAACCCTCTGATACATGCTGCCATGACATCAGCTGCATTGCTTTATGGTACTTCATCTACAGTGCATCCAGAGGTCTATCACTGCGGTTCTAAAGCACCTCCAATGGCATTCTGTCTGAAAACAAACGCCATTCAAACTCACTGTCTTTACTCAGAATGCCAGGCCTTAACCTTCTCCACCACCACACTTCATGTGTCGCCGGCCTCCTGTCCCCACCATCCAAGAACAAGCACCTGATCTGGGGTGACAGGGCCTTCTCTACAGCTGCCCCCTCTCTTCCAAACATGTCTGTGACTACACTGAGCGTTGCTGTTTTGACCTCTCTGCGGCAACAAATATGAGAAGTCAATTGATCGGACAAAACAACTCATCCAAACAAATCCAAAAGAGCTTGTTTTTTTATTGAAAATGATCAAAATTAGTATTTTCTGATTTGTCCCCCATATGGGGAAGTTTTGGGTAAGAAACAACTAAAACTCAAGACTGTTCACGATTCTGACTGCTCATTATTCCAATTTCCAAAAACCTCATAGTCAGAAAAGTTTCCATTTGGACCAGAACCCAAGTTGTCCAACAGCCCGTTATCCCTAAAAAACACAATAAACAGACAGAGGAACCTCCCTTTTTCCTCGTTTTTCTCTCTGTAAATTTACAAAATATTTATGAAATGTACTCTAAATGCTTAAAATGATTACTATTTTTAAAAAAGTATTTTATTTTCTCTCTAGCAGAACTGCACTGTACATTATGGAAATTCTGTTACTTTAAGGTGCAGGCATGATAAAGTGGGCTGAGCACGTTCCCGAAATCCCCACACAATAATTTGCTATTAATTTTGTGCACCGAGTGTTATGGTTGCAAGTTATTATTTATATATTTATCCATCTTTTTCATAAATGGGTTGGGTGGATTTCCTAGAGGTTTTGGCCAGGCCATTCCTGTAGAGGAACTCATCACTCATGGCCCAGATCTCCATTTCCTCATGAATAACATTGACAGATGGAGGACAACTGTCTTGTTGCTCTGCATGGTAAGGAGTGTGTAAGTGCGTATGCGTACGTATGTGTTTGTGAGTGAGTACAAGAGACAGAGAGGAGTGAGAAATCGAGAAGGGATAAGGCATGTTGGCACATGTCTGTGGATGGTCTTGATATAGCTGTATGTGTGAGTGCATGTCTGTATCTAAGCCATGCCCACGTGTATGCATTTAACATCTGCAATGCTCCTATTCATCCTGTTCTTACAGAATCCTTTATGTTTTCTGTACATGTGAGCACACTGCATAATGCACACATAGGGTGTGTGTGCGTGTGTGTGTGTGTGTGTGTGTGTGTGTGTGTGTGTGTGTATGTGTATGTGTGGCATGTGTGTAAACATGTGATGAATGCTTCCCTAGTACTAGCCACTCTGAGAAAGCATGCCGCCCTCCACTTGTCTTCAATGCAATTAGGTTAAATAATGATACCACATAAATTCCCAGTGAGGGAAAAAGGCTCTCCTGCCCTTGTCGCCCTCTGAAATATGGCTGAATCCTCCATGAATGGAGGTTGAGTGGAGGTGTGTGAGCATGCGTGCGAGCATGTGTACGTATATATGTATGGGGTGAAGGATAGTGTGCCTTGTGAAAGGAAAAGAAATCAATGAATGCAAATGCATTCATCATGTTAGATGAAAATTAAAAATATAGATAAACTGATATTTTCTGTACATTTTTTTGTAAGGTCAAGTTGTTTTCCTTAGTTCCAGTTTAAAGGAATGTTAATGCTACAGCATACAATAGAGCAGTGGTTTCCAAATGGTGGGTCATGGTCCAAAAGTGGGTCAGGGGTCCATTCTGAATGGACCGTAAGTGACTCATGAACTTGAAAAAAAAACCCCACTTTATTATGAAGTAAAGTAAATTTCCAGCACGAAGCTTTTATCTTGTAGTATTGTTTCTTTTTTTATTCTTACAGTATATTTTATTTCTTTGCATTCTGAGCAAATTTGTTGTTTACATTTTATAAAATAAAATAGAATATGTGGTAATTAATCTAGTGATTGTACCTTGAACTAATGACGAAGGAGAAATCTGGACCCCGTGGCTGGATCAGTTGGGAACCACTGCAATCAATAATCTGATGGTTTACGTGTTTTCAACTTTATGCAAATTTATCAGCAGGCAAAATAGTGGTAGGACCACCAGGGGTACAACAAGCTGCAACTGTAAAATCGCATGTCCTAAGACCTCTTTGAGGAAGTCAGCATTTTCCGTCAAAGGCTCTCAAATGTGGAACACAGCACCAACTGAAATAAAATCAACACATATTTATAGGTAAGTGCTAATTGTCACTGTAATTCTATGTAAGCTTGATGTAAATATTAACCTTTTTGTCCTTTTTACAGCGAGTGTTATTTTATGCACGTTATTGTATGTAACCTTAATTTCTTTTTTCTTTTTCTTTAGTAAAAGCCTAACTAGAGACAGGAGCTAGAGGTAGCAATGGCTATAATCTCTATATGTGAAACATCAGTTACTACAGCTTGTTTGTAACAGGCTGAAGTTGTAAGCTACTATGTTAATTTGCATTGTCCCTTTATAATAAACCATATGAATAAAATAAAAATGATATCAGTTTGCAGAGGGTCTATTCCTGTTTCAATATGACAGTGTGTGCAAATGCATTAAAAAAATTGTTATCTGGGTTTGAAGACATGGATCCCTGACATACACCCCATCCAGCCTTCGGGATAAATTAGAGCACCATCTGCGAGACAGTCCTAACTGCCCAACATCAGTGCCTGACCTCAATGATACTCTTGTAGCTGAATGGCAGCAAATCCCTGCAGCCATGTACCAAATAGTTGTGAAGAGCCTTCCCGAAAGAGCGCAGGCTTTTTAACAACCACTTCGAATGATATCAGCCCACTAAATGGCTGTTATCAGCTGTCATCAGAAAAAATAAATTTGAGGTGGTATGGCCCTACTCTGTCTCCTAGTTTCTTTAGTAAGTTGAAGACTTCGAGACGCTCTAGTAGTTATGTCGGGAGCAAAGAAGGAAGTCAGATGTCATATTATTAAGAGCAGCAAAGTCCATGTATGGAAGAGGTTGGGGGTGGCTGGATTGATCAAACAAACAAAAGACTTCCACCAGGAGAACTGTTTGTGTCCTGTGTGAAAATAAAAGTCAATGCTGACATTACATACCTGTTCAGAACCCAATTATGTGCCAAACACAAAGATAATATTGAAATGATGGATTTCTACTCTAAATGCATTTCTAAATCATGAGCAAAAAAAAAAAAAGTGTTGATTGTGATGCCTTGTTGTGTGGTTTTTATTTTCTGTCCATTCCAATGGACGAAGAATGTTAGTGCAGAAATTACCTAATAGTAGTTAAAATGACATTAATTGGTCTTAATAGACCTTTTTTTAAACACAAAATGTGAGATCATTTATTTTTAATGAATAATTAACTCATATCAATGAATACAGTAATGCTTTCAAACACATTACATGTATATTTTTTATCATTTTTGTCACTGTGACTCAAAGTACCCTTGATTTCTTAAGTATTTCCTGAAAAGAGAATGTGGAAAACCTCCAGAGATGAATATTCTGTAATCATAATTGATGCATGCAATCTATGCATTAAAAGCTGATTGCATAATTAGACAATCAAATTTAATTTGCACCCTCTGTCCTGACTTTAGAATAATAATGGTAGCGATAACAAGTGACAACAGCCATTCAGTGGTCTGATAACATCTGAAAGGGGTTCTTTAAGAAGAAGCATGTTAAAGGAGTTATAAAATGTTTTTGGCCATTGGGAGCCAGCACACAAGCTGTGAACATATGTTAAAAAGCTTTCAATTATGTTAATACACATTTACATATTTACACATCAGCATTATGTTGACATAAGCAATTAGAATTGTGTTTCTTTCAATCCAACAAAATTAAGCCCAATATTCTTTCTTGTTTTTGCTCTGGTCTGGTTTTCAACAAATGCAGTGGGAAACATCGGCCTCTGTAGTTCCAAGATGCTTCACTTTGTTCACCAGCTTGACACAGTCTGTAATTTGGTAGTGGGCAAGTATAGTGGTATCAGAAGTATTTTCCTCTGAAAACAGTAGTAAACAAGGTTTATCAAAGTGGTAAGATTGAACCAAAGCAGTACAGTTTCGACCTCTAAAACAAAAACAAAGAGCTAGCACATGCTGGCAGAGTTGGTTGAGAGGTGGGTTCGTCAGTACAAGTGACCGTTCTGACGCTATCTCAGCCAATATCAATACAACAAAGTGTATAGTGCAGCTTTAAAGATGCACTCCAATGATTTCAGTAATGGATTAAGAAGGGAAAAAAGTCAAAATCTTCGACTGAGATATCCTGACTGTTAGTCCTTATAGCATGGGTCATTGCTTACTCCAAAAACTCATGTCCTTCAAACTTTCCGCTCCAGTTTGATTGATAACCCAGGGGTTATTCTTTCAGATGTTACAAAGCTCATCCAATTTTAACAGGCTGATCTTCATGTACAAAATTAAGAGAGCATCCCTTTAACTTCCATCATTTTGAAAGGGGTCCATTTAAGTCCCCTGACCGTTTCATCTTTTCTAGGATGTCTAGCTTGAAGATAACTGTCATTTGACACTACACGAATAGACAAATGTATTTGATTGGATGTCTGTCAGCTAATTATGGAGTTTCACATCATCTAAAGTGCACTTTAGTAGAGCTACAACTCCTTTTTTCAAGCATGGCCAACTGTGAGGCGAGGTGGAAGCACAAGGCACATTTTAATCAATTCAGATTGTTAAAGGACAGAATTTGTGTTTAAACTATAAGATTTACAGCTTTTTTTTTAAAAATATCCATCCACTGGAATTGACAGGGGATCTAGGTTGGGTGTGTTTATTTCACTGAGAAATAAACAAGGGAAATACTAGTCTGATGATTTTCTTATGATATGATTAGCTCATAATGCATCCTATTGATTATGAACGTAGAATAGTCAGCTCAGGAGGTTTTCAGCATACTGTTTTAGAAGTGATGACAAATACAATGTAAATATATATGCAATGTGTTTTAAAGATGCCCTTTGTAAATTGATATGAGTTAACCATTCATGAAAATAAACAAACACATGTTTTTTTTGTGCTAAAAAAGGTCTGTTAAGGCTAATTATTGTCATTTTTACTACTAGGTTGTTTCTGCATTCACATTATTTTTCCACTGTGATAAACAAAAAAAAATTAAACAAAGTATAATGTTAAAGAAAAATGCAAAGGATTATGAGTGCATGTGGGGTAGAAATCATTCCTTACAATATGTTTTTGTTTTTTGGAACATAAGTTAAGGTTAGATTAGACTACATACGGATGTAAACTTAAGGTGCACATAAGGTTGTGGCTATTGTATGTGATATTATAGAATAAGATAGATAAGATAGTTATATAGATCGATAGATATTTGTCTTTCTAGCAGGCCATATTTAAGCCAAAGCAGACAGAAATTAGGTGGGTTTGGAGGTCAGTGTTTCCTTTTTCTCAATGATTCACCTTGCTGCCACAGTCACACAGAGGCCAGCCAGCCCACTCACAATTTTAAGAACCCCCTCTTAAGGACAGCAAGATGGAGGGAAAGACAGAGGAGGGGAGAGAAAGAGAGATGGAGAATGAGTGCAAAGAGAGGGAAGAAGGAGGAGAGAGAGAGAGAGAGGAGATGCTGTGATGAGGTCGGTTGCCATGGCAACTAGCGGAGCAGGGCTCTGCTGGGCTCTGATATATATTGTTCCCCATGAGAGACAGAGGGAGAGCAAACAGGAGATGGAGGGGAAGAGAGAGAGACAGGGAGAGTTAGTGGGGCGGGTTGAGGACAGAGGGGGAAAAAAATAAGTTGAACAGAAAGAAAGGGGAGAAAGGGAGTAAAGGAGACACAGAGGAAAGGAAGAAAACAAGACATGAAAGGAGACACACACGGACTGAGAGGGATTGCCATTAGTGGGACAGTAAAGAAAAAAAGCAGACAGATAAAAGAAGTCACAGTCTCTCAGGTACTTTATTATTTCCTGGACCCCGGCTGGCCATTCTTGTGATATGGCCCCGGCTGCCTGGCTCATCCCTATTATGACAAATCTGTCTCGTTTCGGCATTATGAGGAGAGCCACTAGCTTAGCAGGACAATATGAATCAGCCTCAGGTTAATGCCCTTGCTCTGTGCAAACACACAGCATTTCAAATAGACACACCAGAAGTACCGGGCACACACACACACGCATGGACATAGGCGTGCCCGGCAGGATCACGCAGACAAATCTTAATTAGGAGGTTTGTCTCCGAGCAGTGATATTAAAGGTGGAGGGACACCTTGCACTAAATTTAGCCTCAGACAAGAGGCAATATCAGAGCTGCAGTGTTTCCATGCTTCTCTGTAATAGCCACACGCGTCATATACGGCAAGATACATGTGGACACACACACACACACACACACATATACACGTGTTCCATCTCTGCTGTGTCTCCTATCATATTACGCTGAATGGCACATAAATGGAATCACAATTGACCTGTCGGCTCTTAGCTGTTTGTTCTGTCTATTAGGGAATTATTTACCTCAGCCTCTCCTGCATGAGTTAGAAGATGAGAGGGCTGGATATGCTGTTTTTTAAATTTCCATAATCTCAACCTAATTGTGCACTATCAGATGCATTAAGGATGACATTTGCGGGCACATAGAGGACAGCGCTGACAGCGAATGCCTGAGGCCTTTTAACTCACCTTGCACCCCGTGTTTGTATAAGCTTTTTGCCTGAATGTATAGATGTGTGTGTGTGTGTGTGCGTGTGTGTGTGTGTGTGCCGGAGTGTGTGGCATGGTCTTGAACCCGCTGGACAGGATTTGACATTGATTAAAATCCTGTCACATCGCTCATTTGGAGGTTGTTACGTGAACGACGCACGCTAGAGCACTTACAATGAGTGATCTGTGTCAACCACAAGCCACATTACAAAATCCTCTCTTTCAAGGCATACAGTAAGGAGTCATTTCGTGATTTATAAAAGTAAAAAGGAATATACAGTAGGTCTGTCATCTTACAAAAACGACAAAAAAGGCAAAGTGACAAACAAATCAGAGCTGATGTGGAGTATGACATCTCAAAGAGGACACAAAAATGCAAAGGGAGGGAAAACTGAGCCGTGCACTTTGGGGATTTAACAGTGGATGCATAGCAAACAGGGTTGGGCAGGAATATTACAGCACAGTGGCGTTCTTTGAGTGCCGTCAAGGCATGGTGTATCATCAATCAGCACAGTGCTGTATGAGCTGCCAGGACATGTAACACACCCCTCAGCATTTCAAACAGCAGCAAATGTAACATTTTAAAACAGCGGACATGCCAACGTAGCACCCGTAAAGGTACAAAATAAGGACGGTGAGGTGTTGCTCCACACCATTAGACATGCCTAACTACAGAGAGGTCTTTACAAAACACCCTACTACAGAGAGGCTTAAGTTCAGAGTGGGGCGACCACAGGGTGGCTAAGTGATGTCACTACAAAGTGGCCCAACTAAGTGTAACAGGCAGTCACAGGCCAAACAGAATTTTGTTTTCTCGCCATCATTTGGAAATACTGGTCTTGTGAAAGACGAAAAAAATCAAAGCTGTTCATGTTTCTTTTCAGCACCAGGTGATATGATTTATCATTGCTCAGGTTTGACTCATTTGACTCTTCATTTGTATGGAAAACCCACCGGCTATCAATATTATTACACATATAATCCATCATCCATGGCCTCGGAGATACGTTGCTTCACAGCTCTGCGCTGCTTGGGGCTATGCCTCAAACGTGAGACTAAAAATGGGGTTTGAAACCTTCAGATCACCTCCAGAACACTTCTTAACACGTCAGAAAACATTATATACGCTTACCTCCTTGTCAACACCTTTTCCCATGTGCACTGAGGCTGCCTGCATAAGACACATCAAGAAACGCAAACATCAATCCACAGGTACTGACATCACCTCTACAGTAACACATTTTTGCAAGATTGTAGGATACCGTGTGAAAAGCTTAGATATCAATAGAGCCACATATTCTTTATGTGTGACTTTATAGTTTTCATCTCCCTCCCAGCTCCAATTCTTTCCTCCTCCTCACTGGCCTGCTGGTGCAATTTTCACCTCTGCCTCTCGAGGTCATGACCCCTCCCTCTCCCGGCAGACCGCACCATGGAATTATAAAGACAGAATCACAACCTTCCTGACTGCCACACCGTCTACCGGTGGGAGGAATATTAACAGAATGACCTCAAACAAAATGCCAGTTGCCCTCAGCAGCTGGGTAAACAGGTAATATCCCCCATTTAAACAGACCATAATAGTAAAAACCTCTCTGTGCAAGCATTCCTCCTCTGCACCCCCTCCTGAACTCTTTAAACACATCTCTTTGGTGATTGCTTGATGCAAATGCAGCGCTCCGTGCCTGTTTCACTTTGGCTTCCATTACACTGTGCAAAGATTGGTAGGCTTGTCAGAATGGGAAATCGGCCTTTAATCATTTATGATGGCCATGTCTAAGTTGGGTATGCCCTGAAGTGCTCTGACTCCCCTCCGTTCCTTTACCTCTCTGATGCTGTGTTTCCGTCTCTGTCTACATCTCTCATTCTCTCTCCCCTTCTGTCTCATCTTTTTCACAGTTTGCTTAACTCCTCAGGGAGAGGAATGATTCTTGTTTGCCCCTTCCCGAACCACCTCTTGCTCTCTCCTTAGATGCAGTAAAGAATCTCAAGGCGTGCCAACATGCAGGCCCAAAGGAAGGCGGTTTGTAAACGCTTTGACGTTAAACTTCTCAAATCTTTTCATGCCTTTTTAAAGCCTTTCCGGCTTTTTTTTTTTTTTTTTGACTCGCTACATATTACAAGAGGATAAAAAAGTAGCAGGGCAATTTCACTTTGTTTCTGCGCACCTTACAGCCGAGCCTGTGGATGCTTAGCTTGATCAGCGAGAGGCTCTCTGCTTCCCTCTCAAGCTGAAATCAAAGCAGGAGCAGAACAGGTGGGCAAGCTGGGATTGCGTGTGGAGCCTTTTAGATACCACATGCCACCTTTCTTTACGGCGCCTTTGACAGAAGGCTACGGAAGGAAACGCGCTCTCCCTCTGCCTCCTCCTCTCTCTCTCTCTCTCACACAAACACAGACACTAAAACAGCAACCCCATCACTGACATTGTTTTGCATGCCATTTGAGATTGTTTTCCCTCTGCCAAGTCGGACTGCCGTTTGACAATTTTCTATTTCCACATTGTTTCACTTCTTCAGTATTGACTTTGTTTTGTTTTCTTGTCGACTCCGGAGCCCCCGCTTCTGTAACAGGATGGCATTTCCATTACTGCACTTTATCTTCTATCGTCAGGAGCGGCGGTGCCACAGCCTGTGTGCCATAATTGAGATCCTTGTGTGGCTGGGAAGCCAAGATACTCTGCCAATGGATGTGAATTTGATTGCCAGGTCTTAAGTGTTCCTTAGAATTTAGAATTAAATATACATGCAGGTGGACTGCACAGAGAGGTGGGTTGGGAAGAGCGTTCAAAGGAACAAAGTTCAGTAAATCTTATAGCTATAAGAGTTTACAGCTCGGAAACTAATACTTTGTTGTTATCTGAGCTTATTTTTCTGTATTTCGTGCCTTGTACAATGACACCTAAATTTCTACATAACCCACTTAATCACAAGGGCTGCAATCATGTAATGAATGCACTGACAGGAGTAAAGAAGGAAGTAGTTGAAAGACAGAAAGTCTGTGTAAGGAGGCAGGTCAGGGGATGAATGAGTCAACACAGAACAGGTGACAGGTGTTTGTGTCACATGTGAAACCAAGTGAAGCTATTTTAAGGTAACTTGTCACCATGTTCTTTTCGTACAACAAACTTTCACAACTTTACGTTAAATATGTAACCATGTGAAATCCATACATGATTGTTTTCCTGAACCTAGCCAGACCAGCAGAGGTGCTTATTCCTTGGGTGCCAATTTGTTAGATATCATACAAACACTGTATCAGGATACATGATATACACCTTTATAAAGGGTTCCTTAAGTCTAATTTTTACCTCTGCAGAATAGCTGGTGAAAAGCTTCCGCAGTGCCATAAAGACAGTTTTTAAGCCCATCTCCTGCAAAATGTGACTATGTGCCAGACAACGCAGACAGCAGAAGTTTGACTGAACATCAGAGCCGGGAGATGGGACATTCAGACAAGTACCTCTCATGCATTGCAGCAACAACAAGCATAAAGAAAGGCTAACTGAGCAAGTTAGACAATATCATTACGAGTGTCATCCTTCTTCTAAAGATTAAAAACATGAAATAAGGTCACAATACCTTTAAGAAGGTCGTTGGAGAGCTCAAGAGTGTCGTGGGATGGTGTATCCAGAAACAGAAGCTTCTGAAAGACAAATTTGTAAAAATGAAAATAGTTAAGTGTTAGTAAAACATAGCAGGAGTGCAGGGGGGTAGATTCTGGCCTTTGAAATAATGCTGTTCTAGCAACACCCTTAACTAAAGCACTGAAAAACAGAGGGCACTTATGGAGCGACAGTGAAATGTGCTGTGCAAACTTCAATAGTAAGACCTAACACGCATGTATGAAGTAACATGGGAAACATAAGTTTAATTATGCAGACTCATATAAATATATTGGTTCTACGGTGATTTTATAAAATGTTATGGTTGTTGCTGAAGTAAAGCTTATTGGTTTAAGTAGAAATTTTAAAGATATAAGTTTCCCAACATACATAAAACAATTTTAAGCTCATGGGTTAGAGGCATAAAAACTATTTCTATCTGTGCACAAAAAGGACATAAAATATTTTCCAGGTGTTCATAAGTATGCACCAAAATTGACCTTACTGGGAGTCAAAGAATGGGAACCGTGACAGGTTTGTTTAGCTCAGATACAGAATTGGTTACTTGATGTGGATCAGAGTGGTTTAACATGAAATATGTATTGGGGATAAAAATATATGCTTTGTTTTGCAACTCAGGTTTTAGTGAGGCTTTCTTTAAATAATGAAAAGATCAATAATGGATGCTGTCGAGAATGTGTGTTTGCAAAGGACAATATATGGACTAAACAAAAATGGGTTACTTTTGCGATAATAAAAACTAGATACGTTATGGAGAATTATGTTGTACATAAGTCAGGCCAGCCATCAGGATTTTATGGCAGGGGGACAAAGGTTTCCAAAGTGGGCCCCATAAATGACCACATTTTTGAGCTATGATAAATGGTTTGATTTTGTAATTTTATTTTATGAAAAAAAAAGGGCCTGAAAAACCCAGCTGTGAGTTTAGAAGGCCATGTCCAAAAAACATAAGTCCCTCCCTAATGCATCAGAAACACCAGACCTGCTCTTTGCCACCCTCTCTAGTGTCGTAAATAAAGAACAGTCCCTAATGCCACTGCAGCCCCTCGTCAATTTGGCGTTAATTTGGAGCGGTTTATCACCCCCCTATCGACAACACAGCGTGACATGTTTGGTACCAATGGATGCCTTAGGTCGTCTAGTTTAAGATGATATATGTGTCTTCCAGCTAGCTTTCAAACTGAGGCCGCGACAGGTTATTTGCGAACATTAGTCTGCCTCACTCCTCACCTGTAGCTCCACCTGTCAAACCTGCTGCTCCTTTTTTGGCCGCCTCTCCTCTTCTCCTTTCATTTTCTTGTTCTCTCTGCACCCTGACTTTTCGTTTGGGATCCCTAACATTTTGACTCAGGCAGCAACTCGCCCCGCATGTTTACATCCGTGACGCACGTGAGATCTGTGCGTCCTATTGACGCTGTCAGATGGACTGAACCATTTCAAAGCGGCGGGGGTGGGGGGGGTATATTTATCATGTAAATACATTAATTATATCACCAGTGATATAAGTCAGTAAATACATTGTTGTACTTGGGACCATGTAATGGTTGACCATAGACCAAAGCACAATGACATCTATGTGCTCAGTTGGGATCTGGCATTTCACCTTACTTTTTCCTGTTTACTGTAACAAAACAGTATTTTACCTTTTAATGTTGAACCTGAAGTGTATGTTTATCTAGAAGAAAAGCAGATCTGTCCAATGTGCTCAACAATAAAGAAAAATAAGTTAGATTTTGTTTTCTACTGTCCTTTTTTATTGTGAACTGCACAATGCTTTGTTTAACAAGATAAAAAAAAAAAAAAACAGATGTTGATTTTGTAAATATAGGAAATTCACCAAAACTGAAACATACAAATTAGCCAGTTATTTAGAGGAAAAACTTGAACATGGAACTGTCCTGCCAAGGATTTGCATCACACTGCACTCTGAGCATTTTTCTTTGTACTTCCAACTGTAAATGATTTTTAATAATTCAGTGCATAGCGAAAGTTCATGTAGGTTTTTGCTGAGCACAGTCTGCAGTCCAGTTTATGAAGGCGCCTCGGTCCGGAGAGGTTTGACTCAGTGAGAAAGAGAGGAGGGAAAAAAAGACAGGGAGAATATGAGAATAAATGAGACAAATAAGAGATAGTGATGGAAAACAGAGAGAATAAGCGGCCGAGCGAGTGAGACAGTGCCAGGAGAAGCAAGTGTCCTCTTTAGGAGGGAGGCAGAGGTCAATATTGCGCAGTCTGGTTTGAGGGAACGAGTCCTGCTGCAGTTTTTATGAGCGAGCCTTTCTCCCTGTTCATATGGGGTGGCCTCTCATAACAGAAGGAAAACAACTAATCAATAATTGAGGAGAGCAGTAAACACTGTGTGCACAGCACCTCTCTGGGGGGATTCTTTTGCTGGTGAATATGTGTTTGTCTTGTGTGTGTATGTCCATGTGTGCATGTGTTCATGTCTGAGTGGGAAAAGATTGTTTTTAACTCTTATAGCTTCTTATTCCAGGTCATCCTTTTGAAATGGCTCTATCAATAGAGAGGCTGTGTGTCATCCTGGTAGGAGCAGAGGTCATGGTTTTAAGAATAAGAAAGGACTCGACCTTTAAGAAGTGTGAATGACACCTTTAAAATTGGTGGCTGCTGGTCCAGGAGACAGTGTCGAGCCACGCTCTCTAGCCATTCACTGAGGGAGTTTTGCTCGGTGAGTCTAGAGTTGAAGTCAGTTCAGCTCTTTACTCAAGGTCATAAAAAATGCTTTGTCTACTTCAGCTTTATGGTTTTAAATCTCCTTGATGGGTGACACAGCCATCGATCTTGTTGCCAGGCGCTAGACACATAAGCTTCAGGCTCTCTATAAGACTTTCCCTCCTTTGGGCTTTTAAATATCCTGAACCGTCCCCTATTTTCTCCTGGTAATGCAATCACACACTGCACGAATGTTCTCCAACAGTGTTTCCGCATGAAGATCATGATTGCACGCACATTCGGAATAGAAATGAAATTTTCAACTTTCTTTGTCACCCGAGGGATGAAGATAATAATATCTTAGAATTATTTTTTTCTCTCCATCAAGGAGGAATTAGATCCATCGAAGAGTCATCCTGTGTGTGAGGCGAATGGTAACAGCACTATTAGAGTGCTGATGACTTAGAGAGGACTGTATGAGCTAATTTGCCCAGCTATAATGTCTCCAGAGTGGAGCAGAGCAAGGTGTGTAGGTAGCAGGAAAACAGGCAGGGAGAGGAATAAGAGCGGCAGCAGTGCTGCAGGCTGTTGTCATCATTCGAAACCAGTCAGATTTCACCACGGCAGAGACTGCGTGGCACCAGTGCCTGATGTGGTTACTGTTGCTGGAATAACAACCATGTTGCTCTAGGACAAAAAAAAGCCCAACTTGCTCAACTGGCTGTGAGCACTGCACCAAAATGCTTGAGTGTTTTGTAGATCTAGGAAATGAAGAACACGGAATGGATCAAATATGTCCAATTAGATGCTTTTATTCATGAGCGTGTCATTACAGGGAAACTGTTCATTGGACCTTGAAGATTTTTGATGAAAACCAAATGTTGAATTGTGTGATTAATATGTAAGACTGCAATAAAACATATTTTGGAAGCTCCGGCACTTTTTTTGAACCAATTATATCCAGATATCAGCTTGTGGCAGTGTGGAAAGATCCAAAATAATAGAGCTCAAATTCTCTCTGTGGTCAAATGCTTAGCATGGGGCCATCAAAAAAAAAAAAAAAAAATGTTTCCCTCATGTTTTATGCATAACAGGGTAGATATGTTATGTCTGAGATATCACCATCACAGAATTATACAGTTCTTACTGTGTTTTGAGCATTTTTGAGATATTGAGCTTCAAAGTTTTGCATTCAAAATAGCAAAAAAAGATACGAACAGTTTTCTTTTTTTGATTTAAAATACCCAAAATGCACATAACCGAAGAAAAAAACCCATCTCACATCAAGTTAGTAACTTGTCACAGAATAAGAATATATGAATAACTTGATTTTGACACAGATGTTAGATTGAACCATTTCATTCTAAAGTGAAGAATATTGCAATAATTATTGAGTGTTGCCTGACAATAATGTGAGGATGGATGAGAAAAAATGACTATAGTCTCACAGAAAACAGCTAAAAACATAAAGAATCAAGTGCCTCTTTCCATTGGAGTACACTTGATTTGAGCCTGACAACTTAAATTGATTTCATTGTATGCGTTGTGCCTCATCCTTTGTTGTGCTGCAATTTTATTCTCTCTTGTGTTCCTTTTGCCATCTGCTTCTGTATTTATCTGCTTTGTATTTTATGACTGTTAAGCACTTTGGTCAACTATAATTGTTTTTAAATGTGCTTTTCAAATAAAGCTTGACTTGACTTGCCTGGATAAAAAAGGTGATATCGTTATTTAATTTTATTTTAACTCATGGTAATAGCACACTTAAATTAATGTCCGTAGCCACTAGAAACAATTTTATACTGACTTGTATGTCCCAGTACATGTTGGGGACCCAAAGTTAACCATTTGACTGACTGACTCTAAATCATAAATACAGGCCGCTTAACTAGTGTAAACTTGTATCACCTGAGCAGGAAAACAACCAAGAGGAGTTCTTTCTCATGAGAATCCTCTTTTAGACCATAAGACGATCGATATGATGACATTGGCTCAGCAAGGTCTTCATATATCCAGATGGGAATTTTTCCACACCTCCTTTGTTTGAGACAGGTGTCTTGAGCCTCTTTCCACCCACTCATACGTCTTGTGCATTTCTTCTAAAAAAAAGCTCAAGCTAAGGATACTGTGACCCTACATGATCTAAAACTAAAAGTACCTAAATTACCTTCATTTCCATCTCTTTACCTGTTACTCCATGTACTCTGCATGGCTGCCAACCAGGCATGATTAACGAGATCGAGAAGTTACGTCTTTGTGATTAACGCTCTTGCCGAGTTGCCTTGGAGACACAAAAAGCTCTCAAAGAGTGAGAACAGAGTTGGACTGTGTAACCCTCTTGAGGTCTCCTCATCATTTCAGACGCAAGTGCTCACAGCTTTTTCTCTGCACATTTGACTATCGCGCTGTTTGTTTGTGAAGGCTAGGTTGTATGGCATCATTCTCACTGTTAAGAAGCAGCCTTGATCATGTTTTTTGTTCCAGTTGGTGCATAATGATACTGCTGTCAATCTTAAGTTACTTTGTTTTCATACAGTGCTGCAGTTGTTAGATTCTACATCAATAGCGCCCAAAGACACATGCATGAATGCTCGCTAAGAAAACCACAAATCTGTGTGTGAGTGCATTCATGGGAGCAAGTGTGTACTTTGTGCACGACACAAACTGTGCATATGGATTTAGGTGTCTTTGTGTGTGTCTGAGTCGTGAATGCTGCAGACAGGCAGCTCCAGGTCAGCTGAGCTTTGTTTGGGGATTAGTTGCCTGTTGGCAAAGTCAGAGCCTCAGAATCACTTCCCCCCTCAGGCTCTTTGTCAGTCCGCCACAAACCCAAAGACAGACACAGCGACAAGCAGACGGCGGGCCCCATTTTGTTAAGGGCCATTCCCTCTCCTTCTTCCTCTCGACTCGATAATACTTACTCACTGCGGCTGCTGCTGCGCCACGAAAAGCCCTTAATTCCAATTTTTGGCCTTTTATTTTTTTTTACAATGTACAGTACATGCTGAACAGCTTTTATGATCTTAACATCTATAAAACTCAGCGCAATTAAAATAATGTATGGTTATTGCCGTGAAAAGCTTTTATTTGTGTTGACTTTTGAGAACTTTTGATGAACACTACATAATGTTCACTCATTAAGAGCCAATCACGGTTAACTCATTTGTATGCTCACAACTTGACAAAGCCAGTAATTGGAAAAGCATATTAAAAGATAGGCGCTAGATGTGTATAATTAACTCTATAAATAAGTCATGTGTTGGTGCAACTGTTACTTTAAAACATATGCATCAGTTGGAAGGTCATAGCGGGATGACAGGGCTGCATGAAGCAGCATCCCTGCATGAGACACACACACACAATCGTCCACTGAAGTATGTGTGTGCATGTGGAATACCACCAGGATCTTGTCAATTAACCGCTGAAAACAATCCTTCACTGCCTTAGGGGGTTTAGCAGCTAACTAGGAGGGCAGTGCCAGTTGGAGTGAAATTGGCCGCTCCACTAGGCTGCATGATGATGCTCAGGTGCAGCGCAGGAATGCTCATTAATTCCTGCTACCTGAGGGTGCTGAGCATACATGATGAAGCCAGCATTTGAGGAATTTGCATCACAACCTCTAACATAAAGACAAGGGAATTGTTAAACATAATTAGTTTTCTTGTTTTTTTTTTTTACATAATAATAAAGTTCTGCAAGGCTTTTAAAAAAAAAAGATGTCAAGCACTGTCTGGATCATCAGCGCTGATTTCATTCGGCAAAATGTAATTGCGTGAAATGCACAAGGTTCTGGAAACAGTCTAAACATCTTGCTGACTATTCGTTTGCTGTGAGTTTGAAATTGGATCCTCACATAAAAGCCTTACATTAGCTACAAGGCTAGCTGTGGTGCTAAGCAATTTCAAGTTAATATACAGGCTGTTTGGGTAAATTGAATTGAAGTGAGATAAAAATGTCTTTTTTCAGCTCAATAAAGCTGTTGGAGCTTCTTAGCTTAAAGGGTCCTACTAGTCAGTGTTTCAAACCCCAACTTGAAATGGTGTTTAAAGTATCATGTATTAGATCTCAGCTAATCGTATTTACTACATGCATTTCATGCAGAAAAGCCTTGGAAAAAACATAGACTGTGTACATAATGGATGTAATCTCTGCAACGTCGCACTTTGTTTTTTGAAGAGCCTTTTTTAAAGCTCAGCTGAAGGCCCCTGTTCATTCCTTTGAAAGTTGCTGCGCATGAAGCCAAAAAGCTCTATTTCTGAAGAATGAAATGACCTGCAACTTCGGCATCATAGAACCATGGAACAAGCACACTGGAGACTTACAGCGGCCGAGCGTGGCCAAACGTGGGTATGTGTTCTGGTTTAGTGCTCTGCTAACTTTCATGGGGATTAAAGGATTTAATGTTGCTTATTTTCTAGACTTCCCAAATGTTATCAGACTGAAGTGATCAAATCTTGATAGTGAAACAAATCATTTTGCAGGGTTTTGATGCTAAATATATACTGACCTGCAGATGAACAGATGTCTCTTCTTGGACAGTTCAATTAAATGCACAGCAAAACATATTATTTGAGCTATATTTGCATTATTCCAAAAGAAACCAGCACCACAAACACGACAAAGAGATCAAGTTCAATGAGCAGCTGAGATGACGCCTGGCAGACAGCTAGAAGTTGGTGATGGCACCCAACTGTCACTCAAACACAGCATCACCCTTGATTAGGCATAACTTTAACACTAATTGAAACAGATGAGTTATATAAAATTTGACTCCCTGTTCAGTTGTCATGAAAGGGGATTTTAGCCAAAAACTGTTTTTTGTACCAGGCTGTAAACATGTTGATTTCTTTCGTTGGGCATCTTAACATAGAGGTCTATGGGGACTGACTCACTTTTGGAGCCAGCCTTAAATGGCCATTCAATGAGCAACTGGGAAAAAGCTGGTGTGAGGCTTCTTTTACTTCTGGTATATGTCAAAATTAGTAATAGAAAACCCCAAAGTCACGACGAGGCAGAGTCTCCCTCTCTATCATTCATGAGTGATAATCTAGTGATCTCACTGTGGGGGGAAATATCTCATACTAGGGATTAATCAAGGCATTTAAAAGCCATTTCCATCGCTCTGATGAGCTGCATGCTTGACCTCATGGATCATCATCCATGCGCTGAGACATAGATGCAGAAGTAGTGCAGCCGCTACAAAGGAGATAAGTGAAGAATGTGAACCATGAACATTGTCCTTGTGATCCCTGCAGCCTGGGACACTTTCAGGAGTGTGAGCTTGCATCTGGGCAGTCATGCATGTGTGTGACAGATCTTCCCGCAAGGCTTTTAAATGGGAACTCCAGCGATTGTACACAGAAATCTGTCTGTCTGTCATGGGGATTCCTACTCCCCACTACTACCACTACCACTACTATTATTACTACTACAGTGAAAGATGGTTGATAGATGGTTTGATGTCCTCTGTAGCTCTAGAAAGAAATTTCTAAAGTCTGAAAAAAAAACAAAAAACAAAACTGGTGATATTATTAGTATTACTTCAGCTTTTTGTGCCTTTATTAGCAAGTAGACAGCAGAGAGGTGCAACTTGAAACCTCTAGGCCACCTGGGAGCCCACAGACTACAAATCTTTCAGGAAAAGACAGAAAAGGGCAATCACCAGGCTGGGAGGGTCTGACACAGAGATGATATCAAGATGCATTATGGTAAGTGTAGGGTCTAGCTGTAAAAAACAGTTTGACAAAATGAAAGGAAGACTTATGGACTCAATTTCCTGTTAGATTTGCATTCCTTAAACTCTGAAGTACCTACTGTTGATATGACTTTCTTTCTTCCAGAATTGTGTCAGTAAAGGCAGGCCCTGCCATCCTTTTTTAGCCAAAATACTTGACCTGAAGAAGTGAGTTTTGACATACCCCTGATTTACACAAAGCTTACAACCACCCCTTAAGTTAGAGAAGTTTTGTTCTGGGGCAATGGGCAGTGGTGCAGGAAGGTAGTTATCTCAAGTCCCCCAAAGACTCAAGAAGAATACATCCCCATTCTGGCTTGAATAAAGGTCACCATAGCTGTCTGACATGAGAGAAAGTGAGAAAGGCATCCGGACAGTCCGATAAGGGAACAGCGACTGGCTCTCAGAAGGAAGCTAAAGGTCACATTTGTGCTGTTAAGGACTCGGCAGGGTCACCGTGGTGGCATCTGTCCACATGGGACCTCGGCGCAGCTCGGCTCCTTGTTTGCCAGCAGAATGTACTGAAGTTTGGTTTGTTCAGAGAGGGAAAAATGAGTATTGATTTATAGAGTACAGCCAAGTAAAGTGGAATTGTTTGTTTGTATGCGGGTGTATGTTTGTGTGCAGGGTTTGTGTTATGTCCTCTTCAGCTCGAGCTTCCCTTATCGCTCTCACGCTAATATCCGCTGTTCCCTCTCACTCTTCTGCTTCCCCCCTCCCCTCAGATTCATTTTTCTCTCCCATCATTCTCGCTGTCTTTTTTCCCCTCCATCTACCTCTCCTGCTGTTTCAGTAATCTATCCGATGCCATAGTGAGTGGTTAGATGAGGATGAATTAATCATGTTTCCAAAATGACTCATCTGCACGAAAACATGAAGTCGGTAAAGGGCAGACGCACCGCTGAGTTGTGGTGACCCCTGCAAAATGGCTGCACCAAACATAATCCATTACAAACGGCTATGATCGGGTGGTGTGTGTGCATGGCTTTTACTTAATTGCTCCACTCTTTGTTCAAAATACTGAACTGCATCCAAGGCATTCATTGATAGTTTCATTTTTTTCTATCTATTTGGTGAATTTATTTATCTGCACAATGAACCAGACATTTAACAAATAATTAAGACATGGATAGATTACCGGCAGGCCTACCCCCCACAGGTCGAGAGGAACCAAAATGTCATGCCCTCCGCCCCCCACACCTGCAAAATGTCCCTCAAATGAGCCCATACCTTCCTAAAAGAGACACAAAATGACTACAAAGAGACATAAAGGGACAAAAAAAAAACAAACAAACACAAATTTACCTTTAGAAAGACACAAACCGGCGCCAAAAAATGTCCAAAGGAACTGCAGAGAGACACCAGATGCCCCCAAGAAACCCTCAAATATACCTCAAAAAGACACAAAATCACTGCAAAGAGACAAAAACTGCTACAAAGGGGTGCAAAGAAACTATGAAGACACTAAAAATGACAAAGAAGAATTAAATATATGTCCCTTACACATATATGTCTAAGAGACACTAAATGACCTAAAAAAGACTGTGAACTACAAAGAGATAAAATCATACCTCAAAGAGACACACATTGACCACCAAAGGGCCAAAAACGATGCAAATGTCCCTCAGGGAGAAGCAAATTGACCTTATAAGAAGCATAAAATCATGCCAAACACATTCAAATGCACTAAAATATACTTCAAGGGCACACAAAAAGACCTCCGAGAGACAAAATTGAACATAACAAGATGCAAACAACTACAAAGAGACACCAAACCTCCAAAAAGACTCAATTATATATCAGAGACACAAAATGACCTCAAAAAGATGCTAAATTACATTAAAAACTGATGCAAAACAACGACAAAGAGACACAAATATAACTCAAAGGGACAAAAAAATGATTACAAAAATGATGCAAATATACCTCAAAGACACACAAACTGACCTTTAAAGGGACACCAAACAATATAGCAGACACCCAAAGGAACTACAAAGAGCCTGCAAATGACCAAATAAGACACAGATATATTTCAAAGAGACAAAAAATGCCTCAGGAAGACACCAAATGACTTCAAAGAGATGAAACTGAACTACAAAGTGTCACAAGTATACCTCAGAGAGACACAAAATGATCTTAAAGAGTTACAAACCAAAAATACAAATTACAAATAGATGTAAAGAAACTACAGAGTCAAAAAATGACCAGAAAGATCACAAATACAACAAAAAGATGCAACACAAATGAAAAAAGAAACATAGCCACCACAAAGTCGGTGTATGTTGCTACTATGTTGGAGAGATGGTGGCGGCTTTTGCATATTTGTGCCCAGGGGCCCATTGTCTTATAATCCACCAATGAATCCATGGGAGCAGATTTCCTGGGCAAGGCTTTTTTTTCCATAATGGATAAAACAAAAAAAAAAAAAAAAGAAAGAGAAAAACTCACTGCTGTTCTGCTAGTAAACAGGTCCTCATATCCGCAGAGAGTTACTCACCCCTGAAAGGGTCTTCTGCAGAAGGGCCTAATTGCTGGTCGGCCATTTTGCTTCGGGGACAAGACAGTGGCATGAAATATTAACAGAAACTCTTGGGATACAAGCAAGGAGCCCATGACAGTTGGAGAGATTTATAATTAAGCAGGCAAGGATTAAAGACATCGACACACACTCTCATCTCCCTCCCTCGACCTCTCTTTCCCCCTGTAAGACGGCTACAAGCCGGCACACGCACACACACAAGTATGAAGATTAATACACAGCTGGCTGGGCTGACAAAGCCAAACTGTAGAGTCAAGAGTCATTAACGCCCTCACGCATCCCAGAGTGCACCACAAGCAACGAGCCCCGTGCCTGGAGAGGCGCGGTGAAGGTCAAGGGTCATAAACTTGCAGAATGTTGTCTTCACAGACAGTTAAATTTGGCCCGCTGTCCTTCATGCTCGTTGGGCTGATTCAGGCAGAGAATATTGTGGCGGCGCTCACCTTTTGGTTTGGGAGAAACGAGCCGTGCAATCCAAGCAGTTTATTCAGGTTTAGAAACAAACCGTCATGTATAAATGATGAATGACTTTTGACATATTTGTCATGTTATTATGGAGTTCTTTGACAGGGAGCAGTTTTACGAGGTGCGTGGCAGATGGTGCAAGAGACACATCCGCCCAGACCTGGCTCACTCTAAACAATCCTAGGTGGTTTTTTAGCTCTCCCTGAGCACCAGATGGATGGAGTAACATTAAGGAAATATAGAGATACTGTCTGTTCCAGGACACCTGTATACTTTTTCAATGTGTAAAGGATTGTTCTGATTTATTAAAACTATTTTTTTTTAAAATATGTTTGGTCCTCTGTTCTATTGGTAATGATAAGAAGGTGTATAGCAAAGGCTTAAGGTTATGAGTAATTAAGGGTGCGTCTGCTAAATAGCAGGTGGGTGCCATTTGTTGTCAAGTAGCTACCATGGTGACAATGGTTAGGTAACCGTGGCATAACCCCAGATTCACAAAGTATAGGCATAGCTGTGGCTGCCACTATTTCACCCTTTCATCCAAACACGTTGCCTTCTGGCCACAAAAATCTAGATGGCTACAGCCAAAATCAGCCAAAATGTCAAACCTGGGGCTTCAAAACAGGAGTCCACAAACCAATGACTGTCAACATGGTGGCTGTGACCATTTTTTTAAACACTCCATGGATGTAAAATGCAGTGACAGGAATGATGGTCAATTCTATGAAAACAAAGCAGCGTGTGCAAAACCACTCTTTGCACATTAAAATGCATTGTTCTCACTCACAAAAAGTCAAAGTTAAAGACCTTAACTCAGACCGACAAAATCTAATCCACTGTCCAGAGACACATTCCTAATTGCCAACCAGATTTTGTGAAACGTCTCCTGTTTACAGTCAAACTCACAGAGGGAGACATCATTTCTGCACTGTGGAGGTAAAAAGGCTTTACTAATTCTATTGCTACAGTTACATAAACTTATCCCCTGAGCAAATTTAACATTGCCCAAAAAACAAAGAAAACAATGTACCGCAGATGTACAAATTATGCATTTTTTGTGTCATATTCTATTCAGTGTTTGATGCAGAGTTTAGGCGACAGCTCTACCAAATCCCTCCCTCAGCTCTCAGTCAGAGAGGAGCTATTATATCACTTTTTTTTGTCTAAGTACAGATTGTGCCTTTAAACTCTCCTGCCAACACGCTTGCTGTGTCTTTACAAACTTTGTAGCGTTTTGAAAGAGAAATATATCTGGTGGAAAAATGAGCATTATGCTGTAACTCTGGCCTGCGGGGCACGGAGCTGTGAAACAACACATAAGCTTGTCAAAGTGGACGAGGTAATTTGTTTTCTTTTATTACTGAATTAAAAACGTTGTTGTGGAATTGGGCCCTGCCTGCTTGTGAACATGTAGTTTGGAGTATATGGCGAGTTGTGTCTTGTGTATGTCATGATGTATCCATGAACACATGCACACATACATCTCTGTTTCCATTCAACCATAGCAGGTTTTTTTTCATGTTTACCATATTTATGATTGATAGCATACTTACAATACATAAAGAGAGCGAGGGAAAAAGGGAAAATGCATGTTGACCTATTATGCAAGAGTAATGAAACTATATATCTCCACAGGCTCGGTATTAAGTTTGCTCTGACTTCTCTAAAAAAAAAAAAAGCACAGCAAAAAATGAGCCTATGCATACTTACAAGAAGTCAGCAATATCTTTAGCTATCTCTAGCTATTTGTCCCGAAAACCTAACATGCACACACACACACTGCTGTGACCACAATTCAGCTTAACGCTAAAGTAAAAAAAAAAAAAGAAAAAAAAAAGCAGTCATGTCTGGTGTTTGCAAAGAATTTAGCAGCATTTGCATTGAAATTTTACAGAGTGCCTTCTGCAATGTGTACATGACTCACACGTCTTAAAGGAGCAGTGCAGGATGTGAAGCACACCTGTTGCAACTTATTCCATCAACGAGACTTTAATAACGCTAAATTTTGTGTTTCTAATGAAGCACACCCACACATTAAACTGAAAGATCTGTCAAATAGGCACACACTCACATCCCACGGGAACTCCCGTCAAGTGACAGAGCATGTCCACTGTGCGCGGGGACACACTCGTCGCAATGCACCAGTGCACAGTTTTTCGTGTCAGATGCCAAAGCAATCATGCCACATGCCAAGAGCCCCAGCCACATGATGTCAAAGCTGTCAGGTGTGTGTGCATGAGTGTATGTTGGTTAGAGGGAAAGAGAGAGTGTGCTCTTTCACCGAAGGCTCTGACACCGAGCCACAGAAGTGGCTGCTTGCTGATGGACTACTGTGCCCTTGTCATATGCTACATGCATGTTCTGTATGTGTGTGTTTATAAAATTCACATAAGATCTGAAATTGCACATATTGTAAACTGTGATATTAAGATCAGGCTAATGTTATCTAGTACCCGTACATATTTATTGACTACATCTGTTTATAACCCCTCATGGTATTAATTGTAATCATTATACATCAGTTTTATTAAAATGTTGATTCATCTGTGACCTAATGCTGCATCTGCAATGCATTATTTTAGCAACACACAGACTAATGTCTGTGATACATTATTACAATGTAGCCTCTGTAATTCGCAAATGGGAAAGAGGCAGAATTGAGGCGTGGATAGAAAATACAAAAACTAATACGGTCTCAAATAACCTAGATGAGCAGGGGGACTAATATTATTATATTATCTTGACCTCTGTGTTTGAAAATGTGTGAAATATGGTATTAATTAGCAGTTACATTTTTACCCGGCAAATTATGGACACAGCAGATTTGCACAAAAATAAGATGACAGATGATGTTTTTACAAATTACAGTCCACTTTTCCTTAAATTCTGTCAATCTACATATTATGTTTCTTTATCAAAACATTTACTGATATCATATTTCCCTCCACTTTCAAACAGCTGAAATCAGAGATACAGCACTTCCCCCGAACCACGCAGGGCGGATAACCCCAAATTAATTTGATTAGTGTGGAATGAGGTAGGAATCATGTTGCGCTAAATGGACTAAATTAAGTACAAGAGGGTTTTCTACTCAGTCAGAGGCACCAAATATTTGAAATTGTGTATTGTGCATGTGTAAATGCCAGCTTAAGACATCAGTTACACCAACTCCCACAGACTGTAAAGGGCAGACTTGTAATTAATTTGCAGCACATATAATAAATATTGGAAAAATGAGAAAATAATTGAAATTGGCTGTAATTTTTTTTATCCGTCCAAATAATATTTGTAGATTCTGCAGACTCTAGTAACAATGTGAAAGACTTCAAGCATTCCTCCATTTTCATTCATTTAAAGAAAAAGCAGTAAAACAAACCAGGTTGTTAATGAGACACTTTTCCACAGACTTATGAAAATCTAATCCCCGTGTCTGCGTCCAGCACCTATAGAATCCCCCAGAGAAGTAAGCAATGTGTGTTTTTATGCATCTTGCATTCTTTCTTCTTCTCTGCGTGGGTGTTCCCACCCAAACTTTGCATTCATATGCAGCCTATGTTCCCCTTCACAAACTTTCCCAAAAGTTCTGACCCACTTTATGCCTTCTCTTTGCATATTGGTAAACACATTTATGAACATGTAACTTCTGTATAATCAGCTTCCTGAGTTTCACCCCCGTAAGGTCATTCGCTTCGCCAACTGTCTTATCTCTATCTTTTAGAACAAAGAGGATGAGAGAGACTGATTAGGGCCTTCAGTTGTGTGTGTATGTGTGTGTGTGTATAAGCCTTCAAAACTTTGTGTTTCTCTTAGTGTCTGCGTGCATATTTTGGATGTTTGTGTGTGTGTGTTCTCTCTCATGGACCTCTGGGCCTTGAGTGTGTGTCAGCCTTGGACCAGAAACATGAAATTTGCATTCTTTAATTAACATCCAAGCATTCACTGGTGGTTGTAATTCCAAACTTGGGCTGCCGCTAGTTTTGGAATCACAAAGGCAAACAACCCTGGAGGGGATTTTCCATTTTTTACTCTCTCCCCTCTTTTTTACTGTCAGCTAATAAAAAAGCTGTGAGTAACTGGACTTGATTGGGTGACATTTGAGTGAGAGTTAGAAGCAATTGTGTTAAAAACAACAAAAAGCCACCACTGACGGATCGCCTTCAGGATTTTTTTTTTTTAAATTTTTGTTATTTTCAGCTGGAAGATAAAAGGGTCCTTGTACTAAATGTGATGGGAAAAAAGTTGGAGTTTTCTCCCTGGTGACGTGGGCGAGAATGTAAGGTGGCATGAGGTGTCAGGTTCGGTTAGTGGCGGGGGGATGCATGGCTATGATATGTTGTTTCCCTTTGTAATGACACAAAACAAGTAAAAGCTTCGGGGAACTGGATTTCCATTTCATCTGTGCCTCTGTTCAAAAACATTGGCTGTGTTTTAACCGCTGCTCCAAGTGACAGGTCACCAGTGTAAAACATTTCACTTACTCCTTTCAGTCCTAAAAGAAATGTCTTTTCTATTTACATTTTTTTTGTATAAATGACAGCTGGTAATTTTCTTAAGGGGAGAAAATGTTTGTTTGAAGCTCAAACATCACATTTTTAGTTTTGAAAGCTGTTGTAGTGATGAAAATGAAAAAGCCAGACTTCAGATTTACACATTAGAAAAATAAGCTCATAAGAGTCTGCATTTATCAGTTTCTGGGAAAAAAAAATGTTCCAAATAGCATCTTATTAAAAGAAGAGCCAACATTTAGCAGCCCTGCAGCATCTATTTATCTCAGTATGTTAAGGCTGTAACTGAATACAAAGATATTATTTGGATATGAACGGGTAATAAACTCTGAATTGTGCAGTAATATTTCGTTTTCTTGTAACATTTGTTTAACACGTCTGCCTCAAAGTTACACCAGTTATAAGTCAAACGTAAACAGACTTCACAAACACAAAATCTCCCGATTTTACAGCAATGGATCCAAAGTCCATAAACTAGAAATCACAGAAAATGGTGCTCTTCATAAAATCAGATATTATCAGGTCTGTTGAGCTAAATCAGCATGACTTTCCACAGTTCTGATTTTACCAAAATATTATTAAATATAGGTTTAAGAAAAAAAAGATATTATTCTAACTACTGATATTCTTGTGCTGTGAACACCTTCAGTTGCAAATAGTTTAACCTCTATAATGGCTAAAAAATTAAGAGGCTACCATTACATTCCTTCACCAAAATGTTGACAAGCCTTCACCTTGTGACTCATTTTCCTTGATGGTAATTGCCTGAGAGCAATTCAGTCTCACATGCTTCCTTTATATTTTTCTGCATGCATTGTCAAGAGCTACCATTAATGATGTTGCCAGCTAGTGCATAAATTCTACTGGAGCCTATTGTAATGATTGGTCTTGGGAGGTACAGTCATCAGGCGAAACCAGCTCAGCACCGTCCAACACAATCAGCACAAGGAAGACGTGATCTAATATGCACTACTTTTACACTGGGTAACAATTTGTTAAAACAAATAACTTCCAGTGCAGTACTTGTGAATCATTTGCATTAGTTTTAAGTCTAAATGGTCACATGGGAATCTAAGTGGGGCTTTGCAGCAGCGATGAGAATAAAGCGTCTTTATATCGGTCATGATTCAGTCATCCTACATTCTGATTCATTTTACGATTATTTTTGTCACTGTTATCAAATCAAGTCACAAACACCTCAGATCACGTCCACATCATTCAAAGTGATTGCAACTATAACTGCAACTATAAAGGGGATTTTTTTTTTTTAATTGCTGACAAATTGAAATTCTGATTGCTTGTATGTATTCTCAACACCTAGATGTAAGTGATTCTGGACTGTGGTAACTGCATGAATGAAAGTGGAAATTGGATTGTTTGCACATAAAGAGCTTTTTTTCCTTTTAGACAGGCCTTTTAAAGGCTTTTTTAGGCTATTTTGAAAACAACAACAAAAAAAAAATGCTTCAGATGACATGATGCATGTTTTTTTTTTTTGTTTTGTTTTGTTTTTTTCCCCTAAAGAGCAACTTCATTTCCAGAGGCACTTTTGTTCCTAAATGGCACATTCATCCACAGACGCATTTCAAAATAATATAAATTTTATTTGTGCTTCCATTAAACAAAGCACGGCATGCTTGGGTCATTTCACTAGCCATTGATTGTTCTTGGATAAAGCTGTCTGCCGTTTAACAGCCTGACCATGTGAACACACGTCTCCGGTTTGAGTCCCACCGGGGGCCTTTTATACATGTCATCCTTCATCTCTCTTCCCCCATTACCTGTCACCTTTTTCTCTAAATATAATTTCTTTGCAGCAGGTTCAAGGGTTCTTCTCTTCAACATTTGGAAACTGTTAAAGAGATATTTGCCCATTTTCAACCATCTTTATATCATACCAATGTGGGTAGTGTGTAAATTAACGATGTCAAATGTCCCTCCATGCTACTACATATTGTACTTCCTCAGTTTTGTATGCTTGCCACCACCACTGAGAGACAGCCACCTCTACCTCTCCCTTTATCACACTCAACCAAACTCATCAAAACAGTAAACAAGGCAGTGATGATTAAACATAAGATGTGATAACTGCGCTGCCTAGTTCTTGCCCTTGCTGTAAAACAAGAGATGATACCAGGAAGTGGTCGCCATAGTGTCCTGTATTGGAAAAAGCAGAGGCTGAAAAAACTGAGATCAAGCTGGTAAACTAGGAAACGCTGCACAGATATGAATCTAGAATTTGTTTCTGCACTTCCTCTTTCCTGCCTCAGATGTTTTCAGAAACATTTAAGTGCGCTGTTTAGCTGTAATTTGAGAAAGTTTGTTACCAGACCGACTTTTTTGATCCTACTTGAAAATGGGCCGCACTACGTCCCATGTTTTTTGCTCTGATTGCTTGTAGGTCATGCGTTGTTGCTTTGATTAGTTGAAAGTCATGTTTTGTAGCTCTGAATGGTTGTAGGTCAGGCTTTGTTGCTCTGTATGGTTGCAGGACACATTTTTTTGCTCTGATTGGTTGTTAGTCACATTTTGTTGTTCTGATTGCTTGTAGTTCATGTTTTGTTGCTTTGATTGCTTCAAGGTCATGTTTTGTTGCCCTGATTGGTTGCAAGTCTATCTTACTGCGTCCAGGAGCATTTTTTTTCTGCACCCATTGACAGCTTCCTCTGGAAATTGAAAAAATGAACTTTTCAAGGTTTCAGATTTTTCACATTTGTGAATCTGTCTGGTGATGCCAGGCTACAAACACTGTTAAATAAAAAGGCTTAAGCTATTAGATAAATATGTGAGAAGGCCTTCTTAGGATGCTGACAATACAAATTACATTCTTCCTGACCCTACAGTGTGTTGCAAAACAGCCATGATGAAAAAAAAGCATACTAGCCAGAGTTCACTGAAGCCCTGAAGGCTTTTCTGCGGGGATCCTGCTTTAAACGGTACCCCTTCACTGACATTTCTGATGTTTCCACTTCCAATGATTACATGTGATGGTCATGCCATGGAGGGTGAGAGGACCTGACTGGGCACAAGAACATGTGTTCACACACAGATATTGTAAAAACTAAAGGAGGATGATGTCAGAGTCATGCAATATGTAATATGTTTCCAAACACACTGACGGGCAACAAGTCTACAGTATACACTTTCACAACACGTGCAAGTATACGTCTTCAAACACTCCACACGCACACACACACACACACACACACAAACACACATACTGTAACTCAACATCCAGCTTATCTGACAGACTGAAAGTGAAGAAAAAACAAGTACAGATGAGGCAGCGTGAAAAGAAAGTTCAGTAAAAGAAGATAAACAGAAAAAATGTGTTTGTGAGTGCATGTGTGTATGACAAAGTAGAGTTAGAGGGGGAGATGAAGGAGGGCAGAATCAGCCTCGGCACGGAATGATGCACTACTAATGATGTAATATGTTCTTGCTGCTGCTGGTGGAGGCGCGGGGAAACTGGCACTCGCTGTGGGCTACAACAACCAGCCTGTTGTTCCTTCTGTCTCACTCTCCTTTCCCTCAGCACCCCACTTTTGTTTCTCATATTTCTTCATCTTTCTGACTTCAATTTGCTATCTTCTGTGTGTCTATTTTTTATAAAATAGAATGAGCACTTTTCACAATTCATTAAATATTTACAGTGAAAACATCTTTCGACACACTATTGAAAATGTCAAGGTTTCACATAATGGTTTATGTCACTTGCAGTCATTTTATGTGTGATGAATTCACATCACACTGGAACATAATTTTCATATATTGCACATGTGCATGCATGGGTGTAGATTTTGGAGGAAGTGGACAGGGGACAAGTTCCACTAAATATCTGAAACATTTGTACCTCCCAGTAAAAACATTAGGGTAGCAGAGCACTTTTATTTTAACAAAACAGGAGACATTTACACCATCACTTGATGCAGAAAATGCAATTGTCCCCCCAGTGTTGAAATGAAACCTACACCCTTGTATGCACACAATTTCAGATGTCAGTTTTCATGTAAAGCAAATGTGAAACGTGAAATTCATAATTGGTTTCATCTTTTAAATTTAATAAAATTTTAAAAAAAGAAAAAGGTATGTGTCATTTTGGGACATTACACATGAGAAATATTATATTTCACATGTGAAATATAATATTTTGAATGTGAAAAAATATACATTTTGTATGCATTTTTTATTAGAGGTTAATCACAGTGCCTTAAGTACTGTGTGTTTTCATAGTTTGTCTGCACTGTGTACAATGAATATAAAAATATATAATGAAAGCATTAACTTTTTGGTATTTTGCCAAAATCAAATATAGATTTACATGAAAACAAATTTGAATTGTATTATTAAATTTCCTCTGTTTCTCTCACCCTATTAGTATGTGTTGTAGTACTTAATATTTATTACATTTAAATTATTTTCTTAAAATAATATCATTGTATCTCTTTTTAGTGATGCTTTAATTTATTTGACCATGATGCATATTGTGATCTTTCTGGTGCCTGGCAACAACTCTTCGAAAATCACAACTGACAGCTTAAAAAAGTTAAATATTAATATTAACTTTTTTTAAAAAAAACATTGACACAAGCTTTGTCTTGTAAAACAATTCAAGCCAAATGTAACACTTGTCAAGAGCAGCAATTATTTCACTATTATTTTTGCCTAGCTAAAGATATGACTGTCATATATATTATTTTCATCTGTCTGTGATACTACTCTTCGGGTTTTTTTTCCCTGTGTCTTTATTGGGAATGTGTGCCTGCCTGTGTCACCATCTGAAATGTAATCAATAATTGAAGACATGTGACATCGGCAAAGTTCTAGCAGTAATTTCCAGTTGTCACTTGTCAAATGTGACTTGTCACTTTTTTTTTCTCGTCCTCCAGTCACACTGTGACATAAATAGAAAAAAAGAGATGTTTCCTGTGTTATCTCTGTCTCACACCAGTGAGGAATCTGATTGGCTATTTGGTGCTGCGTATGATTGGTGACATTGCCATTCATGTCTCTGGGGATTATGGGTCTCTCCAAAGAGTGAGGAGAGAAAAAAACACATACAGGGTTGACATCTTCACTGTTATTCACTTACGCAGCTTATTACCGGTTGTATCGAGCTGAGTAAGACAGACAGACAGAGAGAACAAATACTGTGACAAACAGCACACTGCTGTGGCAGTAATGGCCTACTATTCACACAGTGAGATATTTGTTGATAAATATTACATTTGCTTTATAAATTGAATGCCTGGGCAAACACTGAATATTATATCATACAATAGCAAATGACACAGTCTTTTTTAGAGGATCAATGTGTCATTTAATATGATTTATTTAGCCAATACAACCAATAGAATCCAAAGCTATTTCTTGCATGTATTACAGTTTAGCTCCTCCTGCATATGTACTCACACTTTTCTCATCCATGCACTAAAATACCACATGACGAGTTACTTACAAGGTGATTGTAAAAAAAAAAGGCTATTATATTTTTGACAAATCATTATTCAAGGCAGGAAAAAAAAAAGCAAGAAAAATGAAAATGTGAGGCTCAAAGGAGGGAGAGATGGATGGGGGAGCAAAGGATTTGCTGGAAGTTTTGACTGGAAATCTGGAGATAAACCTTTTTCGATCTTGGGATTTGGCCCTTCAGAGCCGTTGAGTTTGGCGCCGTGTGGGGGCCAGATTAAAAGGAAGGCCTGACTCGGAAGGCCGGCTTGCTCAAACATGTCTGTTGTTTGACTCGGCTCAACACTGTTGATCTCTGAAAACCAAGGCAAGCTTTCAGATCTGATGCCTTTGTCATAAGCAAATGGTTCGGGGCTGATTAGCTAGTTCACACAGAGGCCATATAGGATCATGAATAGTAATAAATCTTATGTAACACAAGTAAACTCAGCAACCATGCTTTTCAAGGCCATCTGTAATATTAAATAAACTTTGTGCTCAACCAAATACAGAATATTTACAGGGTGAATATTGAATATTATGGATAAGAAGTATAATTTTCTACTGCGAATGAAATGACAGCTTGTTATTCCTTTGAGGACGCAGGAAGGATAGGTAAAACTGTACTTGTTGTGACAGACTCGTCTGTCGCTGCCTTTTACACAATTACTGCTCCATTTTCCAGTCGTTGCTAGGATACCCAAATCCAATAGTTTTTTGAGGTCAACTCCCGCATGTCTCATCCAGAAACAAACGGGACGAGCGCGAGTAAATCAAAAATCTATCCCTAAATCCTCTATGACATCGTATCCCTGACTATCCGTTAATCCCTGGTTGTCACAGTCGAGGTAGATCAAAGTAAATAGGCGGCAATTGCCATGATGAAGTTTTGCCAGGAGCAGGCGTGTGAACAGAGAGGGTCCACTGGTCTTCCTGTTATCTGCCCGACTGCCCTTCAGCGGAGAGAGCATCCTTTTTTTCTTTTTTTTTTAGGAAATCATTATTGTCGTGTTTGAAGCTGACTTTTAAAAAACATCTCAGAATCCCTGAACATCCAAGGAACTTATGACACTTTTCATGCACAAAAACTTGGCCTGGAAGCTGTTTTTGTAACTCCAAAACTCAGTACATTGTGGGTAATTCAGGTGCCAAGAAAGAAGAATGCATGGGATTAAAAAAAAAAAAAAATCTGGATATCTCTGTTCTGCTGCATCGATTTGTTCCATTTCCAAAACTCTTTTTACATTGTGAGTTCCAGGGGCATGGCCAGATTTTGTAGACTTTCAGGAGTGAGCTCAAACCTGAGAAGGGTCTGGGGCATGATCACTTTTGGAAATTTTCTTTTCCATTTACAGAAGCTATGTGCTATTGTTAAAACCATCTAGATAAAATGCCTTAACATCTGGACATTATTTGGGAAAAACATACCAAAGAAATAATCATCCTGTAGAACCTATGTGTTATATCGAACTGATCTCCAGTTATCTTTATTCTGAAACCATAACACAACAAATATTGAGAATGAATAATTTTTAGGCCTGCTACCTAAAAAAAAAAAAAAGGTGAAAGGTGAAAAGGTTGCTATTTTGAAATGACATAACATAGGAAGGGTAGAAAAAAAACAGCATCTCTGAGATAATAAGTCAGCCACATTTGATCCCATGCCAAAATAATCTCTAATTGCAAATCAAGGATTTGAAACAATGCCAAGTAAATGTGGTCTTCAGTACTTGGAACTGAATACTGGGCAAACAGAAGACCATTCACTCAACAGGCTGTTCTCATGCACTGTTTGTACCTATACCTACAAAAAGTAATCAGGAAGACTGTGACCAAATAACTAATGCAGCAACAGGAGTAAGGGGGGAGTAAGGTAAAAGAAGTAAAAGTCTATGAAAGGAGGCAGGTTAGGGTGGTCAAACAATCAGGACTTTCCCCCAGGAGACCATGTAAAACCAAATGAACTTTGAATTAATTTAAAATACATAATCACCATGCTTCCCTCTCTAAATCGGTGCTATGTAACTATCCCAGAATTCACTTTGTTAAGTACATACCTTTACATTAAGTATGTTCTCCGAAACAAAACAAATCCTTCATAACTTTACTTTCTTAAACCTAACCTTCTTTCTTCAGCCTCACCAACGTAACTTTACTCCTCTAAACCTAAGGTACGCAACCTTGTGTTGAGTACAGAACTTTACGAACAGTATGTAACTTCATGTTGACTATGTAGTGTTACAACGCTATTCTTGGGGTGCTAATTCCTAAAATATAACTGTTTAATTTGCATTTTCTTAAGAAACTCAATTACATTATTTTAGGGAATGGCTTGGTTTTGGGGAAGACTTTCAGGGTTGGAGTCTCAGCAGTGTGATGCAGAATCAGTGGAGGACTCATTTAAAAACTACCAAATGTGCACCTAGAGACTTTACACTACTATACTGAATGAAATACAAACCCTATGATAAGCTAACTGGCTCTGCTATAGTTCAAAAGTCCTCTGATGGGTGCAGGTGTTATAATATTTTATGAACTCCCTTGAACTTGCAGGAACAGTCTGGGCCCTCATTATATTTGTGAACATATGGCTAAGGGCTGATTGCAAGGAAGTATAGAACAACTACTGCAGCATGCAGTAAAAGTCCAATTAAGGACAACGAGATTTCCTATGTTCTCTGTCTTGTATAGGGATATGCCAGATTGCTGGTTAAACTCTATCTGGAGTGGGTGCATGTACTGTATTACCTCATCATTGAAAAAAGGTATCCAATAGTTCCCAAGATTCATTTACCTAAGCAGTACAGTCCAGGGTGCTCACACTGAATTTAAAACTTTCACTAAAGACATTCAACCTACTGAAGCAGATGTATTTTTTTTCCTTTTCATAATCTTATGAAGTAAAATCTTAGCGAGGCACACGAAAAATCTTCTTCAGAGGATTATGAAGAAGGGATAACAAAACCTGCCGATTGCAATGAATCATTTGCATATGTTGTGTTGTCAGTGGTTATGGCTGTGCAAATCATCACACTGTTTGCATAAAATGACAAACAGCAAGGACAACTCGAGAGAAACCTGCAATTTGTTGTTTGTCCTCAGGACAGGAGCATTTTCTGATACTGTGACTCTGACCCTTTTAGTACTTGCCTACAATTTTGGTCATGGAAGATTTTGGCAATCTAGTCTTTATTGCAGGTTTCTGTGGGGAAACATCCAGCCGCTAAATGACTAAAATGTGAACGATTGTAGATTACTGCTGCACTTTAAATGTGCCATTAGTGGCTTTGAGACTGGCTGCGTTTCAGAGCTGCTTTGATGACTGAGACTGAGGGAATTGACCAGAATATTTATTTATTTTTTAAATGCATGATTACAAAAAGAGTGTTTCCAAAATTATTGTTTTTTTCATTATCATATTAGAATTGCTGCTCAGCTTAGCTAGGGTCATACTGTAAAATAGATTTCAACAAAACATGCAAACCTATCCTTTAATTTCTAAACTTTACCTGACTCACGATGAGCAAAGTCTTTAACCTTACAAACTCTGCAATAGAAAAGGTCCGCCTGTGCCTACATTGGTATTTTTGCATTTTGTGGTGTCATATCTTGGAGTATCATGTTTTGTTTAATCCAGTTTTACAAAATAAAAACAGGAAACATGATGACACAAATATTTTTAAATGTAGAAACATAAACAAAACATTTCTTAACAATGTATGTGGTAATTTGTTTTATGTGTGGTCCATGAACTAATGACAAAGGAGAAATCTGGACTATATGGCTGGACCAGTTGGAAACCACTGCTCTGGTTCTTTCAGATTTATTTAAAAAAAATCATGCAAAGAAACACCTCCCATGAAGCTTGGGTTAAAGGGTTAAATAAGTAGCTACATCAGCATAAACAGCAAGGCAAATTCTCTATGTGAGTATGAGATTCCTTAGCTGTACAATATTTAGTGCCCAGAGAGAAGATTAGAATTTGTATTTCACCACAAATCATGGTTGTGAACTGATAACTCCACCTCAAAACATGATTCTTTTCTTTGACAGCAATGGGGCAGCGTGTGCTTCTTCTAGAAGGAACGTGTTGGATTTGAATGTATCGTCATGTCTCTGATGTGATCCGTCTCAAAACCAATTTGCTTCACACTGACCATCACACAAGTGCAAACAGAGATCAGGGATTTCCATGGCTAGTGCAAATCAAAGAAGTAATCTCTTTAAAACTCATAAAAGCGACGTTTCCCATTGGGACACACTGAGGAGATGGACCTATGCAGGCACGGCCGTTACTCATACTCGGTGCATGTGTGTGTGTTGACCTCGGTCACCTCCACCGGATCTGACTGTCTTGGGAAATCTGCTTCAAATTGGACTGTAAGCGGACCTGAGTGTGCTTAATGAGGTGTTGATCGGATGTACAGGTGCGAGGCCATAAGACGGGACGGCGGAATAGTTTACCAGCAATATTGACTTGCAGAATTATTCTCAGTTCAGTGTAGAGATGAGCAGTCCAGGTCCCCTGTGATGTGGGAAATGAGAGTGATTGAACAAGCATGCTCGCCGTGCTTCCCTTGTTAATGCGATGCTGTGTGGAAATCAAACCCCAAGAGGCTGTTAAGGAAGTGAGAAGGAATGCACACACACACACACACACACACGTACACACACGCACGCCCGCACACACATACACACATACACACACACACACACACACACACACACACACACATAGGCCCCATTTACACCTGCCATATCAAGTGTTTCATATCCGCATAAAATCCAGATATGATTTAATACACTTACTCTAACCTCTGTTAGAGGTCACAGATCTGATTGCATCCTTCTTGCTTTTGCTATAAAGATGCAAATCCTGTCCAGCTGGTGGTGGTAATGCACCTCAAACTGTATGGTGACTAACAAAACACATTAGCTACAGCAAAGTGTGCTGTAAACACAACTGCACTGGTGGATTATTAGCGAGTCAGAAGTTCAGTCAAGCCGCTCTCTTATGCATACATATTATTGAGTGGTTGCACCGATCAGGGATCAGATAAATGTTGCATAACATTTTTTTGCATTATTGGGATGTGCACAGATGATGCAATCTGAACAGAAATACATGCAGAATTTCCAAATCATTACAGCATTATTTTCCCCTAACCAGACTCTTCAAACCTGTCTCCCTATTGACACATATTAGCGCAAATGTCATACCACTTCTTGGTCATAGCTAAGTTAAATGAAAACACACAAACATTATAACCACTGGCAGAATTCACTCTTTACAGTTCAGGATCACTACTGATTTACATCCAAACCTCTGACAATTACATAGCTTAGGCTCGGACAATGCTCAGACCAAGCAGTAACCTTTGGGGCTGAAAAAGGAAACCTCCACAGAAATGCCAAAACTGCAGTTCCTCTAAAGGCCACATGAGGCTGGCTCTGACACGAGTCAATCCCCACAGACCCCCGTGTTAAAATGCCCAACTTGACCCCAGAAATATACAGCCTGGTAACAAAAACACTTTTGGTCTTTATAGCTAATTTTAACATTGAGGACAACTGAACAGGGGGTGAATTTCTATTTAACTCATCTGTTTAAATTATATTATTATATATTTTTTTTTTTTTTTTTTTTAATATAAAATATTTCGGGTCATTTATATTCACTTTACATAGAAAAGTAGATATGTTTAGTTTTAATGCTGCCGTCACTCCCCAGATACATCCATGTGTTAAGCATGTTGCCATAGATACACCCAAAAGATGGCCTCAGAAGGCAGAGTCAAAAGTTTCTGACAACAACAAACATGATTATGGTAGAAGAGGTGATAATGTCATTTTTTTAATGGAGGCAACGTTGTTTACGTTGTTGGTCTGGCCATTAAACACACTGTGAAAAGTGGACAGAAATTATTTTCACTATGTTGTTAAGTTGTTCCATTCTGCAAATGGCCGTACAAATATGGACAACATGAATGCATATAACAGAAACAGCACTCTGTCTGTGTCTTTATACACATCTAAGGTAGAGAATACATGAGCCCCAAAGGGTGCAAGGTACAGATAGAGGTAGTAAGTTTTTCCTTACACCCTAGTTCAGAGGAGTTTGGTGAAGCATCTTTGGCCCTATCACATTAATTTAACAGAGACATGAGGCTAATTTCAGTGTTCTTTCCATGTTTCTTTGGCTGACACTATCACAGGGTCAGAATCATGTAAGTAGCTACTTCCAGACACTGCTTACCTTTAAACTATCTGCAGTAAATCACTTTGGATTAAAATCTATCTCTAATGGCTGCATTTATGGCTTTTTTCTCAATATATATCAAAAAGCTATCCAAGTGTAAATGAATCAGCTTTTTTCTCTTCCTGTGTGTGCATGTAGTATGGCAATCCAAGAGTCCTGATCTCAATCACTCCTCAATCAATATAATCCACGTTTTAATTCGACTTCATTTGGATTTCATATCACAGAAACCCATCAATACAGCACAAGGATAAGAAGCAGAGTCCCATTCATTCAGGACACCATTATTTAAAAAATTCAGAGGTGACAGACAGTGAATTTAAAATCAGCACGGCTCTACAAGGGCATTTTCGCACTGTTATTCAGAAACTTCAAGGGGGACATTAGTTTTGCAAAGCAATGTGTTTCTTTTTCGGGATTGTGATTACATTGGCTGTTCTCTAACCATGGATTCTGGCACACAGCTCTTTGATCTGCCGTTTTTCTCTGACAAATGGTTCTTGTCTGCGTTCAGTATGAGTGTCTGGGGTGAAGTGAAACATAAGAGGAGGCGGCTGTTGTTCTGACCGAAGAGTGAACTGGACTTCAGAGGCCCAACAGTCCAGACCTGGCAGCACTGTGGGGCCACAGAGAAAACCCCTGTCACATATCAATGGTCAGAGATACGCGCCACCTTCTTCCTCTCCATTAAACTCCTTTACACTGTCCTTTACTCGATCTCTGTCACTTTCTCCCCGTCTTTCTCCTCTCCTCTTGTCCATTTAATTCATTCTTTGTGTCACTCTTTCTCTGTCTCTCTGGTTTCTGGGAGACAGCCATTTGCTGCAAATGAAGACTTGCTTGCTCACATAAGAAATTCTCAACTCCCTTCACCCATTATCATCTTTTTCTCACTTAGTATCTCACTTTCACCTGAACTCCCAACGCCAAATTTTCAGCATAACTGTTTAGACGCTGTGGTTATGAGAGAACTGCCTCTGGCTGCATTTCTATACACTCCGCACATCATTATCAGCGAGAGTTCATGTTGGGCCAAAGAGGATTTCACTCTGTGTGTCTCCTCTGATGCCTTATGATGCCGAGGCACTGCTATCAGGCGGTGCTGCTTAATTGTATTTGACAATTGCAAATAGTGCAGCCATGTTCTAGTAATTACGGTTGGCAAATTAGAAGATGGAGGGGATACAGGACAAAGGGGAGGAGTCCCTTTTTTAAATTCAGTTCAATTCAAGGTTGACCTGGGGGAAACAGTCACACAATTATAATTAGCTAATTTTGTGTTAATGATGTGTAAGTCCTGCCTCTCATGTTGCACAAATGGACAGGTTCAAACATGCAATTAGCATATGCAAAATATCACCCAAAAGCACACGCACACACTTGAAGCCTAACAATAAGTTTGGCTGCAGCTCAACAATCCATTATGCGTGGACTGACCCTGGAGGCTGAAGCGCCCTTTCTTTCTCTTTGGTGCTGCCTGTTTCCCCACCGCCCCGGCTCAGCTATAAAGCGGCAAAGACTTCACAAGCAGGGAGAGAGTAACTTCAAAGGGTGGAGATGATTTCCTCAGATCTTCGCTCAGTGTGGTATCGCCACGACACGCGCATTGCAGTTGTCTGTGCGGTTAGACCTCACAGACTCTGACCCTTCTGCATTCTAAATGTGGAGAGGAAATACAATAAGATGCAGAGGCCATATTGAACCACAAAGGTTTACAGATACCTGGTCTTTTTATGCCTTCTATAGCCCACACGAGAAAAGGACTCTAAAAAGACTAAAGTCTTCTACCCTCTCACATATAAAGACAATCCAAGTTTTTAGTTTAGCGCTAAAAGATTTTGTAATGTCAAAAGTATTATTGTCAATTCTGCATAAGTATGATAATATTAAATTGTCTCTGCATACAGACTTTACATTTTAAATTTTTGTCGCCTAAAATCGCTAACAGCCTTGGTTGTGTTACCGGCACTATTTTAGTGGGAGATCAAGGGAATGAGAGGTGAACCATTTCAAAAATGAAGACTTCTCACTAAAGTAAGTGTTGGTCGGCAGATCAGTTGCACAATGAATTTTACACAGACTGTTGTTCACGTCACAGCTCCACCAGCGTCTCCAGGATCCAATCACATTCTTGTGCCTCTCTGCAGTCCCCTCAAAGTTTACTGTCTGCCTGCTTTGCTGCTTCCTGTTTGATCCTGGAGAGAGTGCACCTATTTGTTGTCGAACTAGTGAACATCACTTTTTCCATGAGCTAAGATTGAAAATTCACAATAATATAAAACATATTTGATTTTATCAAAATATCAAGATAAAAAAAGTGATGTAAGTCAACTCGGACCGAGTTTTGTGGCCAACTTCCACCTAATGATCACGATCTGAGAGCACGCATCAGCAGGTAAAACTCAACTTTTTAGTGTCTAAACTTTCAACACTGGAAATTTGTCTGCGAGAGTGAAACTGCTTGAAATGTCATTTGATATAGGGTGACAGTACTTGTTAAATATTTTTAAAATCAGATATTATTATAACATAATTCAATACAAACAATTAAACTTCTATAACTTTAATAAGTATTTAGTAATAATATATATATATATATATATATATATATATATATATGTATATATTAAATATATAAATATATTTATTTATGTATTAATTTATTAACTTAATTATTTTATATTCACTGAGGCATTTAACAGTTGTTTATTTAGTTAGTTATTTTTATTCACTGTGAAATGAGTTTTGGGGGTGTTTTTAGTTGGCATATATGAGTATTTTTTTTCAGTTACATATTAGAGCAAAAATTTAACAAGGATAAGCTTGTAAAGCTTGACCAATTAGCATAAAAAAGTTTAAAGACTATGAAAGCCCACCTTTTTACCTATTGATGGGTAAAGAAGTAAAGAAGTGTTGTTTTGTAAAGACTATTGTATATAATGTTTTCTATCTGTGACACATTAAATAACCTTGATGCATTGTGAAACAGGCTGCTTTGTTGGTTTTCCACTCAGCCCTGCTGCTCCCTAAGAGTCAAATCATTGATTTCAGCCCAGAGTTAGTTCATTTATCAGTCAACTTTACCAAACATTAATTTCAGCTTTGTGCTTTTGTGCTTTGCAAAGTCATCATGTGTTAAATGGTTAGAATAACTGCGCCAATAAGTAAATGCTTGTGTAACCTTTTCTTTGTTGTGCTTGTGCTGCTGCAAGTCTCGGTGATTAGGTGATTAAGTGAAAGCAGGTGCGTGTGATTGCATCCTCTAAATGGTGATGGAGGAGTTGAAGTGGTTGAAGGAAGTGGGGAAACTTGTCGATGAAACTCTGTAGAAAGTGTGTCCTCTTATTAAAGTTTAAACAATTTACACAGACATTATTTATTATTTGGGACCATTTATATTTCTGTTTTTATGCACCTTTATATATTCAAAAAGAGCATGTACAGTTACAACCTTTAATTATTCCATTAACTTGGCCTAATGTTGTGTATATACACCATAAAAGTAATGATCTATCACACTATTATGGTGCTGTTTTGGAATAAAGCAGACATGCCTGCTATAAACCCAATCATGCCAATCATTCCAAGATTCTGAGATGAGTCCAGCAGAGCTCACAGGCCACTGAGGCTCCTTCCCACACAGCCGGCATCTTGTGCATTGCTGGTGCTTTGATTTAACCTGAGGTTTCATCCGTTCGAGACTACTGAGACACACACATATGGTAAAATGAATGGTTAATTGGATACTGATGGACCAGTACTTGATCTCACCCGCAGTGGACCAAAATAAAACAGTTTTAATATTGCCATGCCAAGATTGTTTAAACACTACCGCTCTATGGTTTTCTGATGATAAGCTAAACAAATTGAATGCATCAAAGAAAAACTGTATCTCTTCTCTACATTGTCTTGTATAAAATACCCTCAAGCAGCCTCTCTTTGCCATATGTAGCATTTTCCAGAAAGGTAGCCTTGGATTAGGTTTATTCTGGGGTCATGTTGTTCCAGTCGATGTGTATTTTTTCCTCCCACCTTCGGGATATTTGAACCTTGGCACCGTGTTTTGCTGAAAGTGGCCGATTATTCCTCGCACAGGGTCATGGAGGGAAATCACACAAGAAGCGGAATTACATTATAGCTTATTTGGAGGCCACAAGGTTTCCTGGGAGCCATCCATCAAATGTTTGAGGTGTTTTTTTGCAGCCCATAAAGAGGGGGATTCTGCAAACACTGCATAGTCTCAGGTAAGTTACGCTGAGCAAATCAAGAACAAAGTATAGACGCTCACCTCTTTGTACATGGACATGCTCAGAGGGTCAGGGTGAGAGATCAGTCCAAAAATGTGTGACCCGTGATTGCAACTAAAGCTGAGGGATGTAGTAAATATGCATATTAATGTCCAAAGAAAGCCTGTCAGAATGTTTTGCTTAGTTTTAACAGCGTACGACCTCTGAATAGGTTGAAGTACTAGAGTTGGGGACTCAGTTGCCCTACGTAAAAGTTTGTGTACAAAAGACAAAAACACCCAAATGAATTAAATTCAGTTCAAAATACTTAATCAAATCCTTAAGGGGCAATTAGCTGATATGCAAATATGAACTTGCACCGAAAATATTCAAAAGGACACAATGTTAGTGAACAGATCATTGCTGACCAACAGTGTCACCAGCTGTCACATTATGTCACATTCTTGTCCAAAAAGTAATAAAAACACAGAGACTGTTAAAAAATAATGGATGCGGCTAATGTGATGTAACCCCATTTATTAGTTGAGTTTTGTTTTGAAGCCTTAACCGTTTAAAACCTGAACTGACATCAGTTTTTTTGTGCTGCATTCAGATGCCTTTCACAAACTATTTGACCCTTTGAAACCTGAGCAAATTAGTTTGATTTCTTTTGAGCAACTAGGGAAAAAAGGCAATGATCAACTTGGCAAGGAATGTGCCAACTGCAAGAAATTAGTAAAAGGGGACAAGAAAATTACTTCTTTTTTGCCTTCTTACTTCTTTAAAAAGAAAAATAGTAAAAACTGCGAAAACTATATATGTTATCATAAAATGTTTATATTTGATATTGTATTACAAAAAATATAAGAAATATATTATATTTCAGCACTTTAAGGTCATATTTGATTTTGTTTTTTACTTTATTTTTATCTTATGTTCAGGTAATATTCTTGCAATTTTTTCCTGATTTTTACAAATTTTTTGGCCATGTTTTGTTAAGTTGCTACTTGCATTCTCCTATTTGCTCAGGTTTAAAAGGGTTAAGTTTGACTTTTTGGTCATTGCCATCATGAATAATTGGAGCCAGAAGTGGCCATATGAGAAGGTGGAGGTGTGAAGAAGCGAGGACTTGATCTGATCAACTAGCTGAGGTGACACCAGACAGCCACGCCCATAGTATGCATAACTTTAACCCTTTATCAAAAGTGAATAAGTGAGTGATAAAAAAAAATTATCCCCTGTAAAGCTGTCATTAATGGGGAAATGAGCTACAGAGACCAAAACAGTTTTTGGCACCAGGCTGTAAACATTATTAAACATTATTTCTGCTGCAAAGTTTGGCATTTCAACAAGTAATTTTTAAGGGGATCGACTTGTTTTTGGAGCCACCTTCAAGTGGCCATTAGAGGAATAATAGTTTTCATGTTGGCTTAATTTTTCACCCTTGGAAGTTTGTTGCTTGGTCTAAACTAAAAAGCTTTGTAATTCACAAAAGTTTGGATGTATATCAAAGTAATTCTGACCAGTAAAAAGCAGCCTGGAATCTGGTGTTAAATTTTACAATTACACAGAAAATTCAAGCTTTCGACAAAACATTTGTGACAAAAACTATAAAAGATCACAAGTTAGCGATCATGCGTAGACCTGGCTCATCTTGAACAAACCTAATGACGTGCTTTTTTATTCCTGTAAACATGGATTTCAGTAAATCCTACACATAGATTTAAATAATACCTTCATACCGAATAGGGTTTGATTACACATTGTGCAGCCCACTGAATATGTGCAATCCTTGCTTGAGAAAAGTTTTTCAAATATAAAACCTCCATGTCTAAAACATTCAGAACAGAAAGAATCATAATTGACCTTGTTTGCAATTCGAGGCATACTGTCAACAGTTTTACAGGCGACTCTTTCATAATGGTGGTCTGGGGAAAACTGGCTGCAAAGTGGAGCGGCTTCCTACATCACTGTCCTGCTGTTGACTTACACTGACAGACAGGGGTATGTTTTTACATAACAACCATGTGCATCAAGTCACTGAAATAACGCGTGAGAGAAGTCAAGCAGCAGCCTCCACACAAGACAAGCTCTCTCAAGCTGCTTGATTATAATCACACAAATGTCTCAGCATATGTTCCATGATTGAATTTGCATGGCTGATGTGATGCACATCCATTTTCCTTTTAAAAGTAATGAAGACAGACTTTCAGAGAGTCGTAACAGGGGAGCAAACGGTGTCTTGTGTACTGAGGTGCTTATTAATAATGGGGCATGTCCTTGCTTGCACTCTGAGACGCAGGTTGAGCAATACACCACAGTCAGCCAGTCGTGAGTCCTAATGGTGCCGTGTGATACATGACACTAGAGTGGGCAGCATTTTACACTTTGGACTTTTTTATGCCTTTGGATGATTTTACATCACGTCCGGGTGCGCTGCGCCGGTTAGCACATTTACAACTATTATCCCCTTCATCTTAATAAAAGTTTCAATTACAGGACAGATATTGGATCAGATAAATGGGCTGTGCTGGTGAAATACTGTACGCTCATATTCTGAGGAGAGAAAAGGAGATGGAGAGGGCGACAGAGGGGAGAGGTGATTCACGTGCAACGAGGCTGTTGGGTTTTGATCATTAGGAAAATCTTTTTCAGGAAATGATGTGTACATGCATGCACAAATCCAACATGTGTATAGCCTGCGACACAAGTGTGTTTAAGCCGTTAATGGAAGTCTTAAACGACGTGGAACAGAAGCACTTATCATGCAAAAGAAATTTCCGATGAATTCAAGGGAGTTAAAGATTGTGTGATGGTCTATTACATGTTGTAAATAAGCTCATATTCAGTAAGAAGTGTATAAGAGTATGGGCAGAAAAAGATAAAAATTGTGGTTTGTTTATTTTTATTGCCGAAGCATTTACAGTGTGATATTAATTTTGTATTAGAAGATGAGAATATGGTGAGGGGACAGACTGTGATGTGGATTATGTTTCTCAACAGCAAGAAGAAAATGCCTGACTCATCTGAACACAATCACACAGATCCACGTACATGCATATCTATAGATTAGACTTTGTCTTCACAGATTTCTCTCACAGCTGTGTGCCTTTGTGTTGCTTAACACTGCATGCAGAAGGGATATGTGGAGAAAGAGGAGGAGTTAGCTAACAATACAACTCAATAGCTTTGACAAATAGTGCTTTTGTAGTGCAGCTAAACACGGCCAGCATGAAGCCCCGGGATAGGACTTTAAATCTTAATGTTCAAAAAGTGAAAGATATTGCAGGCTCACAGAGAAGCTTTTAAGTGGATCTGACACAATAATGTTGAAAATCTGTGCAGGCTGCATGGCATCCCAAAGAGGATGTCTGCCTGACTTTTACCTTTTGTGGGGAAGGGCCAGTGAAGGAGCAGCGAGAGAAAGTTGACAGAGAAATGAGGCAAAAAATTCTATGGTCATCCACTTAAAACTGAAAAAAGAAGCCTGCTCCTGTTGGAAACACCTGAATATTTAACATATATTCAAAGGATCTAATGGTGATTACAGGATCAAAGGTCTAAGTGTTGCCCTCTACAAACTGCATTTATTACAAACACTTAAAATAAAGACATGAATCATTCATGAAACTCAGCACAGATGCATTACCTTTGCAGAGCAGCTACAGAATCAGTCTATTGTTTGGCCCTTAAAGGGATAGTTCAGATTTTTGAAGATGGCCTTGGGTACTTATGCAAAGTCAGTGTATTACATTCAGTAGATGTCTGTCGGCATGCCCCTGGTTTGGAAAACAACACAGAAGCTGCTGCTGTGGATGGGGGCCAGCAAAAAAAACAGTATCAGTTTAACTGTAAGCTACATTAAGAGTATTTTCACCAGACAGCTTGTTCTGATGGAAGCCTGATGAAAGACATTAACATACCTCAAAATCCTAACTTTCCTTAAAGGTAACTTTCCATGCAGTGATATACTCTATATCAAAAACAAAACTAAAATAAAAACGTAAAAACAACGATTTAGGTGCTTCAATTTGGGCAAATCACAAGTGCTCAGGCCTAGGACAATTCCATATTGAGAGTTTTCTCTGTTTACATAAATTGCAACATCTTACATACACATGCATTCAGTACCAATAATGCACAGTACAGTTCAGCACTGGTTTTGTAATGCTAAAAAATATGACATCATCTACTTTTTTTGCCCATGCATTGTTCTTGGTAAAGCTTTGTAGATGAAATGGTCATCATTCTTAATTTAAAGTCTCAGTGGAAAAAAAAATCTTTTTTTTGTGTGTGTGATGATAACATTCCCCTGTCCTTCACTTACGAATAATTTTGGAAGGGTCAGGAGTTTAAAATATCAGTGTACCCAATAACACAAATAGAGTTTATGCAGCTTCTCTCCATTAGAATTTTCATTTTACCTTCACACATGCGCTCCGGCGCTTCAAGCAGGTATAACAAATCTCTTTATCCCTGCTGCTGTCTTTACAAACATAATCTCTAATTCAAGGAGGAAATCATTCATAATACTGGCCAAGGTTATTTAAATGAGCGCATCAGTGAGGAATCTTCATACTGTTTCAGGGTATGGGCACTAAAGGCGGAGTATTATGCTTTAGTGGATATTTCAGCTTAGTGTACTAAAGTTTGAGTCTGTGAGTCTGATCACATCCTTCATCACTGCAGGCACACACAGCGTTGTATTATCTCTCAAACACTTTTTTTTTTTTTTGGGGGGGGTATGCACAGTTGTACAGAATATTTGATTCTAATGGAGCAAAGGGGTTCGGCTCTTACAGCAGAATGGTTTCTTTCTGAACCTTTCCCGCCAAATCTAACTGAAAAACTATCATTATCCACCTAGAGGCAAATAATCTCAAGGGCAGAGTCAGAGGGACTGTGCTCCTGCTAGGTAGCTAGAACATACTGTAGAGCAATTTAATCTAAGCAATGCATCATAGTCTATACAATTATTTTATTTTTGTACTTTCTCTGTCCTGAACCGCATATCTCTAAGTCTAAGCTCTCTTTTGAGCTTTGGCTTTGTTTTTTTTGTTTTTTTGTTTTCATCATTGTTTACAATTCAGTTTGGTTCCAGTTAGATTAAAGAGTGGGTATGCTTGTTTCAGTTTGGTTTTTATTGTTTCGTTTTGGTTTAGAATTTGTTTGTTTGTTTGTGTGTTTCAGTGGTAGTTTTAGTTTGTGTTCTTATTAAATGGGGGGATTATTTGTCAGGGGAAAGATATAAGAGTTCACAATAAGTATAAAATACTTGAGTAAATGTACTGAGGTACATTTGCCTGTAACAGTATCTACAGTACAGTAACAGAAAGCTCCTGATTATTTCTGTATCATCCATGATGAAAGAAAAGGTTTCAGTATATTCTCTCTCATTTAATATGAACAAGCCAGTAAATCTTTCATTATAATCTTCTCCGCAATTATAAACACTGTCATCCTGTATGTATCCACTTAACCTTCCCCAGGCCATCAGTGTCTTATTCAATAAGTTTGAATGGATAAAGGAAGTATAATCACAGGATACACACTTACTCTCAGGAGGTTAGCTAAAAGCCACACACACACACCAGAGTTAAAATAACCACAAGCAAACTGTGACCTGTTAAGCGAGGCGGCTCTCAGCCCAGGACAGCGGGTTTCTGTGTACACCGAGTGCACATGTCTGTACTTGACACTAACCCTGATAGTGTGACTTTTGACTTTTGTAATCTGACGAGAGCCCCCCTCCCGCTCTCTCTCCCACTGCCTTCTCCCTGAGGCAATGTGGAGACAGCGGTTGTGCAGCTCCAGCTTTACTGCCCGTCAGCATGTAGCAGGGCCCCGAGATCCTCAGTCAGCCAGACAAGGATCTAGGCTGTAATGAGCAGACAGTGGCCCCGCGTTAACACTGACGCTAATGGATTTCTACAGTTCAGGAGTACGGCAGCATCCCCATGGTCTTTATTCAAACAGGGATTAGCAACAGGAGAGGGGAGTGGTTTTGAGTGGTGTGTGACGTAAGGGAGCAGACGAGGGAAAGAGAAGAAAGGTGGAGGAGTAAAGGAGCAGCTGGATGGTGGTCTATCAGGGAGATGGACTGACTGGAAGGTTTTCAGCTTATTTGAGTTTTTGTGACAAACAGGCAGAATCAGTGAGTCAAACCTTAAAATGCAGAGCTAAATCTGTGCAAATGCTTCTGCACTTGGCATGTAAAAAGGGAGATGTGGTGTAAAATCCATACATCCCATCTGACCAGGGCTGGAGTGTCAGTTTAAAGGGTCTGGCAAGTGCCTGGGGGCTTCAGCCAAATTGCTTTGCAAGGAGCCCCCAATATTTAAGACAATAACTAGACTTTTGAAATATTTGTCGTATTTTCTCTGAATATTATTTACTGGGAGAGATGCAAACAACACTGTAAAATCTAAAGAGCTGATTTTACTTTAAAACATCTACGAAACTGTTTACCTTGAAAAATGTAAGTAAATATAACAACTAATCTTATTTTATGTGTACTTTATATATATAATTGTATAGTTTACTTAATTTGGTTATGTTTACTTAATTTTGTAAAGGTTTTGCATTTAAAAAATGACAAGTTCAATTAAATCAATCTTTACTGTGTTATAGATGTGTATTCTGCTGGCTGCATACATGTTAACAAAACAGAATGTCTCATAACTTCCTCATTGGCAAAATCCTCTTTGTCATGATCAAAGTTAAGTCAGACTAATTTGGTTTACTTAAGCTCATTTTTAAGGTACAACAACTTTACAAAATGAAGTTAATGCGACATTTTCAGTAAACTTACTTAGATATAAAGTAAGCATAAATAAAGATTTAGAGTTACTTTTCTTATTCAGGGCAATTGTCTTTGAAGATTATTTTAAGTAAGAAAAACTTGTCAGGTCTTACAGTAAAGCACACAATTAACTGCTGAGAGAATAAAATGTGCATTAAAAAATAACTATGATTTGGTGTTAGTCTTATATTTTTCTGTGTTGTATGTGTATGCCCTGTACACATAGTTAATAGAATACCACAAAAACAAACATCACAAATTAGAAGTCATTGATTTAACCATGCAACAGCCTCAGAAAGGCGAACTAACAACATCATGACCACTCTTTCAAAATTAAAGAAATCCTCTATTAATATGAGCACTTACATAAGAAAAAAAACTGGCGGTGTACTAAATATTTTTGAAATATCTGACCAATTCCAATTCAAAATCAGAAGAGGAAGGTGCATAGAAAGAGCTGTTTGCAGATTGCAGCTCTCTCTCTCTCTCTCTCTCTTTCTCATCCCTCTCTCTTGTCCCTTCATTCCCCTGTCGTTTACCTTCTGTCTGTGGACTGCTATGGAATATAATTAAGACCAGAAGTTCTATCCATGACCACAAAAAACAAGCACCAATCTAAGTGACATGTAGTGGCTGTTGGTCCAATACAAAATACATCTGATCTTGCATCCTCCAATTGGCTTCCAGTAAAATTCCAAACTACGCACTCCTGTTAATTGCATATAAGAGACTGCATGACTTTGCCCGTGTTACACTGCTCTCTTCACCTTCGCTGCTTCAGCCCCAACCATCTGAAATAATCTTCAGATTTGCCAACCATAATAAGCAAGCCTTTTATAGATCTCCATTCCCGTCTCATGGTTTGTTTTGTTTTGGTTTGGTCTCACATGTGCTGTGTTTATGTAGTATTTTTACATGATTTAATCATTTCCTTTATGTGTGTGAAGCACCTTGTAATTCTGTGTTATTATAAAGTGCTATATCAATAGAGCTTTATTTTAATTACTTAGTCACCGACTTACTTCTGTCTGTCAATCAATCTCCTGTGCTCAGTTTCAGCACTATGGACAGCGCCACTTTAGCACTCACACCCCTGCAAACAATAAACAGCGCTGTCCATGGTCCTGAAACAAAGGCTAAGCAAGAGTCACATCATTCTCGGTCAACAACTCTGTAGCTTTTGCTATTTTTTTCTATAGATTCATGATGCATAAACAGATAACCCCTTGTGGCAAAGGGCCCAGTCTGTACTTTAGCTATACACACAGTATATTAAACTTTTTTAACATATAGAATGGAAGAGGAGGAGGGGAATTTAAGTGTGGTCACTCTTGCCACTGGTGGTATCATTTTTTAAAAAATAAATTAAATTGATTAATATAAACATGTAATGCTATCTAAATACTAAATACGAAAACAGTTTGAATTTGTTTGAATTTTAACACAGTTTTCTTTTTGTTTTGACATCATCCTGCTACATGGTCACATCCATGAAAGCAGTGCGCACATACATCCACGATTAGTTAGAAGTTAAGCTGTGATGGCAAGATGGTGAGTGGAGTGAAAATGATTGATTTAAAAAACACCGCAATGATTGATTTAAAAAAAAAGTGTGTTAAAAAACACACTTGAATATCTCAAGCTTGTTGAAACAGACAATCAAGTGGGTGCAAGTGCCAGTGGCTACTTAAGCGGTGCCAGGAAAGTCTCCACAGCGACTGATGGGGGTATGGCTCTCGCAGTGTATGAGCGTTGCATGGATAGACCTGGTTTATCTTAACAGTGCCTATGGTGTCGGAATATTAAGAGCCGAATAATTTCTTGTGGTATTCGGTGTAAAAACTTTCAGACCTACAGCGACAGGGCGCCAAACTGTGTTAATCCTGGCCTGCAACTGACATGTTGCCTGACCTGAAATTGATCTATTTGTAGTATGCCTTATTAACACTCACCCCCGATAAGAAGTGTTACCACAGCACTTTCCACACTACCTGCTGCTATGTGTGTCACATGCAGCCAATTAAAACAGGTTTCCACACCCCTGCTACCATGTAACATTAAGCTCGCTTGCTCTGCTCTCCCGGGAAAAGTGCAAATACAATTATCTTGTAATAAAAGTGTACCATTTGTCAACTTATAGTTTAAAAAAAAGTGTTTGTTTTATCCATTAAATATATCACAGAATACTGACTGTGTATCGCTGTCTTAAGTCTGCCGCAGCTGCCTGTCACCCTGTCCTGATGGTCTTTATGTGTGCCCATTAATTCCTAATTTACATCTTTTTTTTTTTCTTTTTACGACTGAAGGCGAGCAAATCCTGAGAGTAATTCAGTCAATAATATTGTCGCTGGCGGGTCGATCACAGGCGAAAAGACAGTTAAATCACAAGTCTTATTACTGTGTTCTCAAGTCTGAGCAGTAGAGGGGAGAGAGAGTTTAGAGGGAACTCTTCACTGATAAGTCTGTGTCTGACACTCACCCATGTGCGGCAGTTTGCTGCCTGCGTGCTATATTTACTCCCACTAACATGCATTTCGCTAAAACACGTAGCTGAGATAGAACTAAATGAGGTAGATGGAACAGGGAGTGGGGGTGTGCTGATGCTGCGATTGCACCCATTCGGTCGCTGATAAAATTATTCAGCATGAATTGTTGATGTCTTGGATAATTGCACGTTTCCATGGATACGGTCCCACTGAATATGGCCTGCTCTCAGAGTGGAGACGGGAGAGACAGGAGACGGCGGTGGTGAGATTAAAACAGCCGAGAACATGGGAAACTTTGCACAGCTGGCTCGGTGATGGATGCTACTGCGAGTTTGCACCTTCTTTCCTCCTTCCCACACTGTGATGTGCACCACATGCTCCTATGATGGCCACCCCCACAAAACATACAGTACTGTAAATTAAAGCCATGTGGGAGGGAAGTCCCTAGTCAGCTGGACTCATGTCAGCATATAAATATTGATAACATTTAGAACCTTTAAAAAAGTGGTTTCCAGCTGATAGGTGCATGGCATGGAGCAACAAATGTTTACCTTGATGATGTGCTGATTTTTCTGCTCTTTATGTCTTCTCCTTTTATCATTCTCTCCCTATTCAAACTGAATCTCTGACAAAAAGTGCTGAAAATATCAATATCTTGTTTTGTACAAAGCTGTGGCAAACAAAAGCAGTCGGCCTTAACCTTGCAGACAAATACAGCATATTTTCTGTAGCTGCCTCATAATAAAATTCTCTGTGTTTTGCCAATGAGAGGGTTTTGACGTTGAACAAGAGCAGAAAAGAAGGGGTTGCTTTGAACACAGAAAATACAGCCCTGGTCCACTTAAGGAGAGCATTTAGTTCTGATTGGTGAAGAATAATAAAGTACCTTTCAACTGAAAGGCTACGGGATCGATTTGGCTCCCTTTCCTTTACAAAGATCCATCACAATAGATACAGTCAGCGTCTTCTAGTCACAGTTAGGGGACATGGTGAGGGTGCAGTTGTGAGGGGGAAATGGTCCTCTTCTCTTGGATGTAAATGCTGGGAAAGCTTATTTTTAAACTCACATAAGAAACTATTACATTTACTACATAAATGTTCCATAATATCAGTCCCCTACAGCCATTAACACTATGATGTAATAGACGAGCAAGTGCAGTATAGCAACACTAACATTACTCAACATCATTAGCCAATGTTTCTCTTTTGAATTTTTTTAAATTTTTAAATTTACAAACATGTCCTTACCTGTCATTAATGCTGTCAGACTTTTAGAATAATAATCTGAGTATGTCAGGGGCAAAAACAAGCACTTTCAGTGGACATACTTTGTCGTTGTAAATGTGCTGTGAGTGTTTGCAGTGCAGCCTTGCCTCTGTTTTAGCTCAATAGTGGACCAATTTCAAAAAATACCCTTTTACTCTATATTTTTAATTTTATTGAACATGCAGAAAGCCACACAGTAATTCTTCACTATGGTAATGAATGCTTTGTTTACGCTCCCGGCGTAAAAGAATGTTTTGTGGGAAATTTCCATAAATATCTACCCTATCTATAAACAATATGTTGACCCCTTCTATGTGAAGTAAAAGCATAGATATGACTGATCCTCATATACATTTTGTCATGTAAAAATTATGCCACTTTGCACTGAATATGTATCGTAGACATTTTGCAGCTCGCATCTTGTCACTTTAAAACACTGCTGTCAGTTTAAACTATGAAACCTTGTTAGAATCTAAAACAAATTGTGGGATTTATTATGTTTTATTCATGTAATCATTGTGTTAAATACTTTTTGTGTCCCACCTGTCTCTGAGGATTCAGTACCCAGATCAGCATATTGAAACAGATTCATAATCACGACATTATGGGCTAATAGTGTCAATCAAACCCACACTCAAAACTCAGCAAAGTACTCAGCAAGTATGTTAAAATTGCTGACTTTTTACATAGACTTTGCTATGCAACTTTTATCTAGTGACAATGTAGAGCAGAACACGACATAGGGATAAAGGCCAAGTATTAAAAAAAGTAGTAGTAAAAAAAACATTAATTTGGCTGCAATCTGTACTGAGTAATAATGACCTTTCACACTGGCTTCAATTCAAAGTTGGACAGAATAAAGGTACATTTTAGACTTTTTGTCTGCGCTGAACAGTTCCTCCCATACACCGGCATGTCATAGTTAATATAAGCTTTATTTGCTTCTGCTGAGACATGTGCAGTCATTAATTTCCAACAGGTGATTAGCATTTTGCTGCATCATGCAACTTCACGTGATAAATACAACCAACAAGCCAGTGAAATGCTGATCTATCATCATAATCTACTCTCTTTAATTGTTTCTGCTTCTTTGTGTCACTATATTATTTATATGTAACCACTTTAACCCACAACGATTTGCTCCAGAATCATTTTTACTCTGGGCTAAAACTGAACACTAGAAATAAATTGACATATATTGCATTTTTTTCTTTTGGCGGGCTGCGTATGTGAGCTAAACAAAAAACTTTTTTTTTGTACTCTGCCAAATGGGTAATGGGAATACTTGAGTTGCCAGTAACATTATCGTATTCATTTACCACCCATGCTTCGTCACACAAGGGTGTCCCAGGCAAAAATCAGCGCCAGCATATCAGACTCAAAACAGCAGGAATGTTGTTGAAAGTGTGGTTTATTAAATAGAGATGAATAGTGCCGGATGGAAAGAGCAAAGAGATGGGACTCTGAAACAGCTAGTTAGTTCGAAATGCATCAATGGGCCCTCCTCTTGACTGAGGCGGTAAATTAAGGGGCAGGGCCCATTTTCCTCAGTGGGAGCCTTAACAGGAATTCTCTCATGCGTGCAACTGAGCAGCCTGATGGGTTTTCAGCCTCAAACTGTCAAAGCATTGGAGAGGGGGCGGGGGTGTAGTGGGGGGTCAACCCTTTTCTAAGCAATGTAAATTGAATGGAGAGGAAATCTACATGTGCACTGGAAAACTGACCCTCAGTGGTTAGGGAGGTGGTTATGTGTGTTTGTGCATGCATGTCAGAGGTATTGTATGTTTTCTGGGTCAGTTGAGGTGAAATTGTTCACAGAGTAAAATGGCAAAGGCTTTCACTTCTCAATTCTATTATTGATTCGGGGGGGGGGGGGGTGACACATCTGAAGCCAGTTTTTCTAAACTATACAGCAGCAATAACCACAGGCATTTTAGTCCAGACCCCACATGATAAACATCTACTTTGCATAGGCCAAGGTCCATCATAAATGCCTACAAAAGTTAAAAACGCCAAGGGTTTTTAAGTAATTTTTTAATGCTCCATGAATCTAATAATGAGCCGAAGAAAAATCTCATAAAATCAGATTGTGTTTCTCTTATGAGTTCCATTGGCGGAGAATTTATCCAACAGCTGGGACCCGTTGAATGAAACCTGCAAGGACTCATTTGTGTTGAATATCAATTCAATGCTCAAATGCATTTCTGAAAGTAGGGGCAATTAACAGGCTAATTATCAGGACCGTGGAGAACATTCTAATCAGGGGAAAGAGCTTAAGTGAAATAGTGTTGTCAACAATGGCTGAGTGAGAGAGGGAAATGTCTTTGACAGTTGCAACCAGGACTTGACCTTTGTTGGAAAACTTGTGAGAGTGATTAAGTTCAGATATGCTATACTTTCAATAATGTGGTCATATCACTTTCAAAAACTATCAAACTTTTAAGTAACAATGCATTTTTGGGGTTATATTGGCTTTTATCATACAATTTAACATGACTAACAGTCCACAACAATGCTAGAAGGTCTGCGCAAAGTCAAGCTTTTATTATGGTTTCCTGAGTCCCAACAAATATCTGTAAAACACTAAAATTAACCTTTAAAAAAAATCAAAATCATATTCTCCTAGTTTTAACTACAATTAATAAAAATAATGATAAAAATAATATCATTCACTCTTTTTAGTGTTATCAATACAGGTGTCATCAATACAGGATGCGGTGGTTGTTTTCGTGAGTGCGTGCTAATGCTCTTTAACTTGCCCATATTACAACATGTGGGACAAAATGTTGCATGACCGTTCAATGTTTTGCATATGCAATGAGACATGTTGAACTGTGCCCGCAGCAATAGCCCCAGCTGTACCAACATGACCACTAATGTGATTAGCGAGCATGCTAGCAAGCAGCAAGGAATAGCGTGGGTTAATAACTGCACAGGGCCCTTTGACCTTATTGCGTTTGTGATTTAGGCAGTCACAAAATCTGAACACAGCTGGTCAGCTGGAGATGGCAATGTGTCTCAGCTGTCCACTTGGGTTCGGCTCACTGAAACACACATAAATACCAGATATAGACAGGTTCATATAGTTTTAAAGAAGTATTTCACCGATATAAAAAGGGGTCCTGACATAAAACCAGGCTGTTTCTACAGAAGACAAAGATAATTTTGAAATTGGTACGACATGACCAGAAAAACAGAGAAAAGAGGCTATGTTATTCACTTAATTATAATATTTTAGAATATTGTCACCACAGATTTGAGCTAAATGCTAACATTAACATTGCAGAAATGTAACATGCTGATGCTCTGCAGGTGTAATGGTACCTTGGTCACACCTTTTTTAGTTAGAATTTTTATGTCTGTGTCCAATCCAATCTATTAAAGATGGAAAGTTTGTTGGAATACATTTAGGACAGAATGGAGGACTGACAGACATTAGTAGCATCCCCCACGCTGCACCTAGCGTGAGAAAAATTTGGATTATGGTTAAAGTCTCAAGAAGGAGTACTTTATTTGCTCCTGAAAAGCTGACATAACAAGAATTTCTACCTGCAGTGGCAATATGTCAGCCCAAATTGATGCAGCTGGATCCTTGGCACATTTGCTATCTTTTGCACACTATTTATTTGCTTTTAGAATGAATGGGTCGAAGTGAATAACAGACGATAGTGAGTCAGATATCATTTTATACTGTGCAAGTTTGTCACTTTCTGCTCTGTGCTTTATTCCCCCTCAAAATGTGACTTATTTTGAGTCAAATATGAGGTGACACAAGGACTCCTCAGCTCGAGTTGTTGGTGTATAGTAAGACACTTTCTGTAAACAGGTGCTTTTCCAATACTCAATGAAATGTGGCTCTGTGCATTGATTAGCATGTGATTCCCTGGACCAAATGCAACAGCACCCACCATCTCTCATTAACTGTGTGGCTTTCTTTTGATCTGCTGCCAAATGATACTGGGGCAAGGTGAAAAGTTGAGTTTGGGGTGGAGAATGCATCTATTAAAGCTTTAATGAAAACATTTGACCATTTCTGGCAATGCACCAGGACTGAGTACAATGCAAATACACTAGACCTGAAGGGAGGATGAAAATATTTTTTCCCAGCAGGGTTACTTCAGTCTGAGGCTATTGAATATATATAGAAGCCTCGTGTAAATTCGTCTCATGAGGACCAACAATGAATTACATATTTAACAGTATGTGTTTATACTTCTCATCTGCAGAATAACTGTATTGGTATAGCCACTTTGGGAGAAATTTACCAGGCTGCTGGCACTAACCTATTGCATTCAGCTCTAAATTTAGTTAAGCCTGATGGACTCGCCTGTGCTTTGTCCGTAATTTACCTTCTCTCATTTCCATAGCAGCTACAAGCCCTGGAGAAATAGTTAAACATGAGCATGGCTTTTTACACAGTGTGCTCTCTGTTCATTTTGCTTTGCAAACATGAGTAGCCAGCTATCAGATGTCAACATCCATCTCTTCATTATGTCATTATAAACACTGTGAGAGGCGTTCTCTGCAGTTGCCTTGGATTACATTCTGTTCAAACAAACCACAGTGCATTTACTGTGTAGGAGAACTGAGGTATATAATTTTGCCCTTTGCTCACATATTGTTAAAACTGAGCCCCTACACACTGCATAAATGTCCATTGGTAGAAAAAAAAAAAAAGTTGGCTTTGTGCATCCCTGCAAACCATGGATATGTTACATTTGCAAGTTATTTTGTAGTGTATTTGTTAAAAATCATTTTCAGCTACACTGCATCAACATATTTTGACAGGCATCATCTTGCCATTATGGCAGATCATCCACTATCCTCTCCAGCCCTCAATGACAAAGTCAGCACATGTACTAACTCCAGAAACATTGATATGATACATATTAAACATGCAGTAACATGAAAACTGGCCCTTCAAATGACCCCAAAAATAGTCTTACGTTTTAACATACCAACATTCCTAGGCCACTTAGTCGACAAGGTGTCTCAGTTTTGACTCAAGACTCATTTGACTAAAGTTTGTTTTTGCAAAGTACTCACCTGAGACATGGAAAAACTTGAAAGAGGTTGACTTGACAATCCAAAAGAAAAAGTAAAAAATAAAAAAATCCCACCAAAACTGCAGGCAAAGCCTTTCCAAAATAACATCTCATCTGGCTCACTACAGACTTACTGTCCAGTTTATAAATATCATCATATACAACCCACGGTATTACACACTATAACACTGCATAACATGGTCAAAAAAGTATGCAATCCAAACATTTTGTATCCACACAAAAACATAACAGTATCGTCTCCAGCTTTCACAGCTCTGCTTCCTCATCTTGCATTTGTGTATTATGCTGTATATAAATAAGCAGCACACACAAGACACATGTTTACTGTCTGCATACAATGAATATGATCTGGCATGGCCTACATTTATCTTGTTAATATTCGACAGGTTTGGGAATAATTATTCAGCATACTTGAGTATTGGTAATTTGTTGTGATTAAGCTTCAGCTATTATGCCAAAAAATATGCCGGCCAACGTACATTTTCTTCTTCTCAGCATTTACTTTTTGAAAGTCTTGTGAAAAGACAGAAGTTTAATCTCAGTGGCTGTTTTTACTTCTAAATAGCTTTCTATTGAGCACCTCGTCTTTCATTATACATCAATATCCGTGCACTAACAAGCTACAGAGGTTCTTTTTTAACTTCTCATCTGGCAGATTCAGGCTTCATCTACCTAAAATGTATGCAGATAATTAAGCACTGGGGACACAATTAAGCAGACAGGTATGTGTGCCTTTGAGTTAATTGACTGATTTAAAGAGGGTAAGTGTACAGAATAATGTTATCTGCTTGGCTGCTCAGTCTCAGGCTCTGGATGTCCACATGGGGAACATCATTTATCTTTTGACGGTATATACATTGACCTGCAGTCTGCATAAGTAAACAAAAGTTACAAATGTCCAGTAATCAGACAGCAAACAGCATACTCACACATAATTATGCCCCTGTGCTGAAGCGTGGATATTAACAATGCAAATTTTCCTGTGTGATACTCTAGAGCTAAAATGTATCTATTAACAATGCAAATTTATGCTATGAATTATAAAAAAGGGTGTGTTACATTAGTGCACAATTAATCAAATCTACGGCTGATTAAACATATGTTTGAGGCTCCAGCTTACATCACATTATCTCCAAACAATACAGTTTACAGTTTATTTGCATTTTGTGGGTAACTTATGGTTTCCAAGGCACACTCACACTGCTAAAACTTTTATTAATGTGCTCCTGATTCTGCAACTCATTATTATTACTCCGCATAAAGGTTTCTCCAATTGTCTGAAAAAGGGGTATTTATTCATAGCACACATCACCCCCCCAGGTTGGCATTAAATTATTTACTGCATGTTGCTGGTTATTCTGTAATGTCTGCATGGACAGAGTGCTGATTGTTTTTCCTTCTGTATATTGAATCACATGTAGCGCTACAGTGATAAAGGACCTTCCCACAGTGGGGTCAATGAAGTGTTACTGCTACTACTAATACATTACAGATGCTTGTCCTTATTTATGTTACCGTGCACACCAGCTATGGTATGAAATGGAGTGTGGGCTATTCAAAGGTTAGGTATGACAGGATTTTTTTGCCAAATGTAGCTAAAACCAGTGAAATCAGAGGTACTTCATAACATGGGCGAGTCATGAGAAAATTCCCCCTTAGGCACAGATATACAAAACGCACAAAGCTTTGTAATGATAGTGCCTATTTTTTTCTTGTATTCTGTCTTTGTATAGTCCTTTTGTGTCTCTCTGAGGTACTTTTACATCTCTGAGGTATTTTTGTGTTGACTTTGATCATTTTGCATGTCTGTCTGATATCCTGTGGTCATCTCTTTGGTCAGTACATGTTAATTTGAGTGCCATTTTGCTGAGGAAGGCCATGGGGGCCCATGACAACCACTTAACCTTCTAACATATACCACGGAATATGATAATATGGGTACATTTCCAAATTTCTTACATTCCATGCCTGTTTCCCAACTCACTGCTAGCCAGGCAGCATCACTCATGTGGGGCATTTTGTATTTTTCATGGCCAACATCACACAATATCAGCTGGTTATCCAAAATGACAATGAGTGTCTCCCCCATAGATACTTCTTTGCAGCTGATGGAGACTGAAACTTTACTTTTCTGGTCAAAGATTACCAACGTTGCACTCAACGTGATGTAAAGATCAAAATTTGCTTTGCTACCAGAAGCCGAATGTTTTACTCGACCATATGCTGGCATTGAATAGAAGTGAACTTGAGGTGCCGAGACAGATTAACTCAAACATGTCATGCCACAACTTCGCTGCTTGGTACAAATATAGATAGATAGATAGATAGATAGATATACTTTATGGGTCTCAAAACTGAGAAATTCACAATGTTCTCATTTTCCATGACTAAAGTAGTTTAAGACAGGTTATGTGTGTATTTGACATATTCTGCATGGATAAAATCTGCAAGCATCTGTGTAATTCAAAGTCATCATGATGTCCCTTGTCCATTCTTTACTGTACAGCTGCCAGACTGTCTAAGTCAATTACCAAATACAAGCCAGGCTAAAGCTACTTGATTTATCCTCAAGAAACCACAAGTCTCTCAGCTGAGGTTTAGAGATGCGAGGCTTGAAAGGTTAGCATATAATACAATATACACAATATCGGTAATATCATCATGTCTAATTACGTCAGAGCCAGTCAGGAAGATTTAGAAGGAAACAGTGAGATTCACAAGGATAAAACAGGCCTACCTGATTGTAGAGCCAGAGATCATCAGGAAGACAGATGCAGATGCAAATGAGGGAGACACCACAGCGGTGTTGGAATCAGATGAGAGGCAGCCCACCATCGCGACAAGTTGACCACAACCTGATTATAACAAAAGAACAATTTAAATAAATTAATGAATGAATAAAAAACATGGTATTGTCAGTTTATTTTCCAATAGCATGTAGCTTTTGTACTTCAATAATACACATGAAGCAGGTGCTAATTAGCAATCGTGATTTTATTTGGGTCAAAATATGTCATCAGGGTGGAAGATACTGAAGCTAAAAATGCCATTCATTTTACGATGAGTTCCAAGGTTGAACAGCAATTGCATTCGGATTCAATCTCAAGTGAATTCCAAGTTTTCTCTTAATGCTTGCTGACATTGATTGTGAATTTTTAATAAGCTCCGATAAGATCGGTGTAAACAAACACAGTTTTTAGCAATGAAAATACAATTATGGGTCCATCATGGAGCCTTATTCTTGGTGTTTGTTTCTATCTACAAATCGCTAAGTCATTAAAAGACTGCAGGGAAGAAGGGAGAGATGTACTTTGTTTGACTAAAGTCGCTATCAGGCCTGCATATGAATAAGTCTCTTTCTATCCAGATCAGCATGCCACTTGGACGCCCCCATTGCTGTCTCATCAGCATTCAAATAAAGTGAGTCAGATACTTCCTGGTATAGAAAGCTGTCTGTAACACTTAATGTCATTAAGGAACCCAGATTTGAGTGGATGTGCAGTGAAATACTAGTTTGGAATTTCAAAATCATACTTTCTCCATGTCTCTGCAGATATGGAAGCATTAGCCAAGTTACCTACATTTTTAAATTTGCTATAATAAAGTATATATATATATATATATATATATATATATATATATATATATATATATATATATATATATATATACATTTAATTGTTTAATTGTTGTACTGTTGCTAAATTGGTCTTTTCAGTTCTGGCCGATGCTTTAAATTATAGTTCCTGCACACTTCCCAGCTTGAGCATTGATTTAAGTAGCTGTAATAAGGCTGACACTGTAATTCTGGCTACCCCACTGTGAAACACTCCCTTTTTCTCATTCATGAGTAAAAGTAGCAGACACTTCCTTGTGTGGTAATTGATTATATGGCTGCTTATTAACACACTTGTGCAATAACACATATGGCTTCCCAGGAGTGTGACTACTATTCAATCAAGCATACATCCTGCAGCTTCCAATCCTGGACAGACCTGCTTTTACACAGACTTCTCTGGAGTTTATTTAACTTGGGAAAATGCCTTACGAGCTTTGAAGAGTTCATGATTTTAGTTAGCTGGTTTCACATTTAATATATTCTCAGAGATAGAGACAGTCTTGGATCTTTGCTGCACTATTACACTTTCTTATTTTTATGTAGTTTCTCTTCTTCCCCAGCATCCCAAGGATAATATGGCTTGTACCCATTTGAATAATTGCTGCATATACTCTGCAATACCTCACGGGGTCTTTTCAGAGCCTTGGTGACAGTGTTTTCGATAAAGAGCTTGAGTTATTTCAAAAGGAAATACAGTTCAATTTAATACTCCTCAGATGTTATTCCTATGACCAAGGACAGCCTAACACTTATTTGTGAACATAAATACCCTCTCTCCTTAACCTAGAAAAAGAGAATATAAGGCTTTAAAGTACAGTATTGATTTAACAACAGGAAATGTGAAGCTATTGCAGTGACTGAGTGACAGATTTAGAAATCCGGATTAACTCCAAATAAAAAGCCTATTACAGCAGTATCAGCTACAAAGTAGAAATTCAACTCACTTGATTGTCATTTTCCCATTTTTTTCAAATTATATAGGACATTATAACGACTTTATAACTGTTCAATGAATGATTTACACTATTTTAACCATTGATAAAAGACTGTTTTAATGATCAAACAAGATCTCAGAGGATTTTAGATTTTGGATGGAACCCCCCCAATTATATGGGAACATTTCATAGTTTTAAGGGAAATTTGTCTCAGATGGCCATCTAAATTGGGGATGAGGATAACACAAGGTGTTTGGTTTCCATGTAACTGTATGTCCCTTGATTGAAATAAAAAAATAAAAAAATAAAAACAGCACCACAAACATGTGCTGTGAAGTGTGAAATTGCAATCATACTACTTGACCCTGACAATGAACAATTCAAAACTGAGATTGTAAAAATAATTCTTCTAATCTGACCTTTGCAAAGACACTTGGCTTTCTTTGGTAATAGTCTACATAAACTATGTAGACCCATAATTAAGAACACATATCATCCACCCAGTGTTTCCAAGTGGATTGTTGGCCCCACCATCACAAGACAACTGGATCACATTGAGACAATAGGGAGGATGCAGTGGCCCCTCTACTGTTTGTGTCATTTTAACTATTGCTTGTCTTGGACTAAAGTTGAAGTGTATTCAGCCTACAACCACCGTGATCTCACTGAGAATTGGCACTACATGCAATAACCTCATGTCCCACTACACTGTGCAATCAACATTTACCCCATAATGATTAGTAAAAGCAATTTTTAAATATTTATTTCCACTTTCTTCCACTCATCTCAAGACCTCAACCCTCTGGAGTCCTTCCTCTTCACTATTAAAGAAAAAAAAGGAATCTGTTTACAGCTGCCCATTAGAAAGCATTATGAATACAGTCTGTTCCTCCTGGCAGAAAAACAGCTCATCTCAGCACTAAAGCCAAAACCTTAAATAGAAAAGCGTCCTTGATCTTTTAGTACATGGTTATTATTGGTCTATTTTGAGCTCAACATTTCCTTGAGAAAATGATTGAAAGTGTTCTTCAAGCCGCTCGGCTGTCTGGAGATGCACCACATTTTGGGAAGCTTCAGTCTGGGCCGTGGGCCCACTACAACACAGACGACACTTGTGAAGGTGGCCAGTGATTTGAGAATCAAAACCAATTCCAAGAAGCTTTCTGTTTTCATGCTGCTAGACGTGACTGCTGCAATTAATACAGTGGATGATAAAATTCTGCTTGATGGACTACATGAGTAGACTGGCCTGTTTGTTGGGTTTTTAATTGGTCCAACTTAGATCATGTTTACTTCTAAGAGAAGAATTTGACTGGTTAAGGAACTAGAGCTGTGATTATGGGATCACCCAGGGCTCTATTCTGGGGACATATGGAAAATGGCGTAGGGAACAGTATTTATTTATGTCTGAAAAGAAGATTCTTTGAGAGTCTTATGATCTCTTCATTTCATTTTGTTGAAGATAAAGGTCTAATGGATGTAAAGGACTTTAGTTATAACTTAGCTAAGAGTTGACTTCAGCTTATATAACATGTTGGTGCAGGTCTATAAACACCTCTTTTTTTTAATGCATGGTGAGACAAAACTTTGTGTTTTCATTTCTCATGTTTCCTTCAATCAAATAATGTAGTGAACCCTCAGTCACCACCCCATGTTCACCCTGAAAATATATGTATACCTTTCTGTCTTTCTTTTTATTACTCTCACTATGCAAGAGTAAATGTGCATCATATCTATCCAATATCTATGCATCTTTAGGAATAGAAACAATCACCATAATCATTATGTGGAATTGTTTTTGCATTACAGCTTTTGACAATGGATATTCTGTAATGACTGTGGGCTGAACAATCAACCCTCCATTTCTCTTTACAAACAAGAATGTGCACCTCATTTAAGCTAAACACCTCCATTATTGCACTACTTGGAAATGATTTGTAATGCTTTGCAGCATTTAACATTTAGTGACTAATAATATAAAATTGCAATTGAAGTATTTAGGCTCACCATTTGCTCTGGGTGGGATGTTCATAATTAAGCAACCATGTGGGGATGTTACAGTGATTCATGCTCCCTTAAGTTGTAGTAGATTCAAGAAGTATTGATTAAATGGGCAAATTCATGATCCTACAGTCTTAGAGAAACATATCGTGTGGAAGCCTGGAGGTGGCATGCAGCACCTTGAGTGTTAAAGTGAACCCCAGAGGTTGTTGGAACCCATTTCGAGAACTATTTATGTGTTAAATTTGTAACCTGGTAAAGCCGTGGAGGGAGTTGTTGTTTCAGTTTGCGTATTGACTGAACTGTATACGAGCTTGAGAATAACATGCTGCAGTGTAATCTTATTTTAGGATGGACATTACATTAAGTACTTAGGAGATTTAGCAATGAATATTATTTATGTCGAGCAAAGCCTGTTCGCAAGGGGAATGACAAGGAATGGAATCAAGCCTACCAAATATGCTTCTGGTATTCTGTTCTGAATGTTTGTAAAGCTGAATGCAAACATGATTATTTGGAGACCTAATGTGATTAACTTGTGGGAATGTAAAACCTCTGTGGACCTTGAAGAGGAAGAGCGGGATCAGCTGTAATCGGATGTTTTTAGTCAAAGATGTTATGCATGAAGCCTCCTCTGGTCCTAGAATGAGAGTGAGGGAGAGGAAGAGAGATCACTTGTGTGGGTTACTTTATTAGTTGTGCCAAGAGGAAAAAAGAGAAAGCAATGTTTGGTTATTTTCTGCTCATGAAAGAACTTGCCGAAATTCAGAGCAAACCAATGTTTATCATTAGCATTAACAGAGCTTTACTGCAGGGCTTGGCAGGTTTTTAAACAAGATCCGAGTGACACCAAAGCAATACAATTTGAGCCAAAAGTTTTTTGGTGGTCTAACTTGGTTTGAACCAAACCAGATCCAACTGAAGAATGCTCATTTTTCTTGGCATGAAAAATACACCTTTTTCATACACATGGCTTTTTAACAGGAAGGTTGAAGTTGTATTGCATGCCTGCATCAAGCAGTGCTTTATTCAACCCTTTGATTAATTAGATTGGTGAAATTCCTTCTCAACCTTGGATTGCAATTTCCGCAAAAGTGCAGGACTCTTGGGTCTTGACATTTAACAACACTATTCTCTTAGGAAAATGGATGATGGGAGCTAATAGCAAGTCAGAGAGGTCATTCAGGGTGACAAGGCTCAGTTTGACAAATCAACGATAGGTTTAATGTATCACTGAAAAAAAGATGCTTTAATGAAAAACTCGTCCTGTTTTGACAGGCACATTTGGTACAAACTGCGCAGACATATTTTTGGACACCACTGATTTTGGCACTGTCTGCACTGCACTGAACCAGCCATCCCTTCACCATTATTCGTCATGCCTTGCCAACTTGCTACAGTCATCATTCGGGACAGGGTTGCTCAGCTTCAGCACCTTCTTCATTGCCTCTATTTTTCCTTACACACCATTCAGTGTTTTGCTGGCACTGCAAATATGGATGAGCATAGGTGGAAAGCAGATAGTGATTTCCCAAAGTGCTCATAGTCTCTGAGGGTATACTAAATACTGAAATAGAATTCATATGCATCAGTGTACGGGGCTTTTGGATAGTCCAGTCAATATATGTGAACTTTGTCCCATAGGTAGTATTAAGACTATGTTTCTCAAACAGGGGTCTGGAGAGCCCAAGCAGTCAATGATGTAATTACAAGGGATCTTTGGAATAATATATATTTTTAAAAATCATGTTTTATGAGTAAATGTTTCAGAAAATGTTGCACTAAATATATACATTCCCATTTAATTTTATGAAGTTGACTCCCAGTCCACAGATCTTTACAGACATAAACAACACAGTGCACCTCCAAGGGGTGGCCATGGCAACCCTGATACAATGTCTTCCCCTTCCCTGGTGAAAATAATAAGAATAACAGTGCTGTGTTTAAGTGACAGTGAGTCACCAGCAAATTACTAATATTAACTGTCAATTAAGAATTCAAAGTATATTAGCATGTGATTCCTTAACTCTCCACATTGACATAGTTTTCAATTACCCTATAAACTTATATTATACCTATAATTGAATTCCTTAAATTCTGTTTTGGTTTTTGGTTTTGGTGTGCCAACCCAACATTTTCAGTGGTCCCACCTGGCCACCTCTATGAAAGTTGCTACTGAAACATCATTCTAGTTTAACTGTTAAACCCATTCACATTAGCATAAGCAACATGGAGAAAAGGCTGAAACGCAACAAATAGCCATCTGTTCAAGACAGTGGTCAAGCAGACTCTGGTCCAAAGGAGAAGAAAACCAAAAATTGGAGCAAAACGGGTCATTATAAAGAGGACTATGTCATGCTTGAATTTGCATCTGTTTCCTGTGTAGAGAGGTAGTGTCAAACTACAAGATGAAACCTGCACAGCTAAAGCATATAAGCACCAGACACCAGTTGACTGTGGTTTCTTAAGAGGAAATCTTCAAATGTAGCAATGTGCAACCTGCAAGCCAGATGCCAACAAATTCCCTGGATGCATCATACCAGGTAGTGTGGCTACTTGCTAAGCTAAACCATGGTTGATAAACAAAAAATACATACAGTACATTTTAAAAAAGCAATGGATACAGTCAGGTCAGTGCAGCTGTCCAACGACATGGTGAATGAGAGGACTGATGACTAACGGCCCATTTCACAGCTACCTCGTTTGGACTTTTTAGTTAATTCAAAACAAAATTACAGGTGTGAAACCTCCCCCTGACCAGACCAAACAGCAAGACCTTAGTTCCATGCAAAGAGACGGTCTTGTACCTTGTGTGAAAACATTTTTTTGGATGGGTAGGACTTTGTATGAACTGTAACCAAAATTTGACCTTTTGATAAGATTTTATGGTATGGTAAGGTCGAAACAACATGTGTTCGATAAATTAAAAGGGTTGATTCTTTTGCAATACAATTACAGGATTTGGACTTCGGATCGCTTGAAATATGTGGAGGTCTAAACAACAAATGCATTTCTGGGCAGCAAAATATGCCCTCATTGACAGCAACCTAAGCTATAACAATGGCCACCGTCAGATACTTCTCTATGGCTCTATAAGAAACAAAAATATGTTTTATTGTTTATTGCTGAATACTGTTTTTTACACACAGGATCCACTTTTAGGACCACAAATCCTGCCAATAGCCTATTTTGCCACTCACAATTCAGCCTTTCAAACAAATAACTTTTTTGGTCTAAAATAAGCTATAGCTTCTCTTAAAGCCTTCTTTTCTCCTCAGCCCAGCCAAGAAAGAAATTTCTAAAAGAGCAGGCTCTTTGTCTCCTTCTCCCATCTCTTCCTCCTTCCATTTCATTATGACATGTTACGGGTCACTGCAGTATCGCTACACTGAGCTGCCAACAAGCATATGATTTTCCATCAAGATCCCGCTCAATGGTTGCAGTGGCATTATTGGTAGAAGGAGCAGACGGAGAGTAACTGACCTAAAGTGATGGCTCTGTCAAATAGACACTGGTGGGAAGTACCTTATAGAACCGTAATAGACCTGAATCTCTCTGAATACAGCAGGCAAAGGAGAATGGGAAATTTACTGAGCGGCAATTGCAGGTCAGTTTAAATGTTATGTAAATGGTTTGGTTTTGAGCTAAAGAAGGGAAGACTGGGCACATTTTGTCACATTTCATTGTCTTAAAATTAATTAAAGAAATCAAATGATTTGAATATTTAAACAGATTTTAATCATTAATCTTACTTCCTTTGTGCCAGTGCAAAATTATAATTTAGCAATAATTCACTTGTGAATTCTGATCCCAAAGCTCACCACCACCTCTGTCTGAGAAAGATTTACACCATGTGGCACTTGCTGTAATAGGCTTGTCCACAATGTCCAGCAGTGATTGATCTCACCCATCATGCCTCATGTGTAAAAGTACTTTGATTTACACTTTGTTAATCTTTCACTACTGCGCAGAGGATGTGGAAGAGCTCCCCAGGCCTGCTACTAAACCTAACAACGTGAGCCCTGCTTGTGACTTATGGGAAAAAGTAGCTTCATAAATGGTCATAACTGCTGGCTGTATGAAATCATATAAAAAGAAACACATCCTGCTTTCTGTAGCCCTACAAAATTATGAAAAGTGAAGCCCCATTGCAAAAGGTTGTCGCGTTTAACATCTTGTGATGTCCTAGTATAGAGCAATTTATTTTTAACACTTGATTTAATACTTGTAATACAAGTATAACTCAGATGAAGCCTTGCATATAGCATATAATACAACAATTAGTTCCAACCAGGTAATTTGACTGGATTGGCTGTCTATGAGTAGTGATACCCAGTTTAGCAGCACTGGGACTTTTAACTAAGTGTGTTACACTCTACTTTACCATTACTGACTCCTGTTTTACATGTTGCACAATAAATAAATGGAAACATACAAATAAATAGATGGTAGTAAGGAGCTGGCCTGCAGTAACATGTCAACCTTTACAAATTATCAAGCTAGCGTGCAGGATTGTTTATGAGTTGCTTAGCAACAGTCCAGTTTAGTTGTGAAACTGAATCTGTATTTAATAAGTGATTAAATGACCAATAGATATTTTTTGTCGCTTATTGCTAAGGCTGGGTATTGGTACTCAGTCAATCTTAAAAGCATATCTTTAAGGTAGTAACCAGAATATCCGAGTGCCAAGAAGCATCAAAATGTCTCAAGTAAAATGATACCAGCGATCAATCACAATCAGCACATTGTTTTTGTAAGAGTTGGCAGATCAGAGTGCATAGATGACACCAAAATGTTCAAAAGTATGACCATACAACACACTACTCCATTAGCATTATGGAAATCAAATGCAGTATTCCATTGATATCTGTATCTCTTTAAGGGTATCGGTGTTGTAATTTCTTAAACGATTACCAGTCCACTTATAATTATTGTTTACCAATAACAGTGCTTGTAAAATTGTTGTACAAAAGCAATATTAAGCAATATGAGAGAGACTGCTGTTATACTGAATATCAGCACAGGTGTGATGAGAACTTGCTTAAATGATGGTCAGAAATTCTTCCCATCAACCTCACCATAAACACGTCATATATTTTCCTTTTTAGACACTGAGACTACCATGTAGAGGATAATCTTGTTTCTTTTTATCCAAATGCCAAAACTCATACACACTATACATTATTAAAACAGCATTAATAAATCAGCACTTCTGTTTTACGGAAGGCCCCTAACAAATCAGCCACTAATGGAGTCAGTGTTAGAGCCCACAGTGGATTTATGCTAAGAGAAGTCATTATATTCAGAAACATATTTTTGCATTAATATCCTGGAATTAACCCTATGGATGAAGAGGGACTCTTAACCAAGCACACTATATATTATTATGTTAGTTTCAGGCTACTCAGAGATCAGATCCATTTGCACTCATGGAGAAAAAAATGTTTTATGCAATTTAACATTGTTCACATTTTTTGACCTTCCGGGTACATCACTGCATTTGCCCTTTAGGCTGGCAGGATGTGTTTGGAGTTTACAGGGTCAATATTCCTGTTGGAGCACCATTGAACATAAGAGAAATGTGAATCTAGATTTGGTATTATGCAACTAATAGCCTAAAGCCCTGATTAATGGCTGCAGTTTGATCCCCAACTGCTAACCACAGAACAACTATTTTAAAATTTGAAGTGTTGAACTATAAATCATTAATACTTCTTTGCACACACATTGCTTACAAACAAACAGCATTTCTTACTGGAAGAATAGAGTCAATTTGGGCTGGGAGTTTTACACTGCTTCCTGGTTTAACAATTATCTTTGACGACTATGCGTGTTGCCGCTTTGTTGTGTTACGTAGGGCATTTCCAAAAGCCTGCACAATACAGCTTTAAAAACGTGTGTGTTTCTGTGTGCAAAAGCATTCAGGTTTCAGTTTCTTTAAAGGATAAAATATTCCTCCATCCTGTAAACTGTATGTGTGCTGAGCAGCTTCTGGTTGCCATTTGATCCCTCTCTCCCATTATCCCTCCCGCTTTTTCTCTCCCTCTCTCTTTTTACACACACACACGCGCGCACACACACACACGCACACAATAAAGGGAGTATAATTAACAGTGAGCATTTGAAGACAAGTAGTCATACCCTCATTACAGGGCAGCTCCATTGCTCAGAAGGCGACACACACACACACACACACACACACACACACAAACACACAGTTCGTGAGGGCACAATCTTCGCTCAACAAAGAGAGAAATAAGAGTCGGTGACAAACGGATGGACAGCATCTGTTTCTCAGTGTCAGTCGGCAGCCTGGTGCTAATTGCAAATGCCAGAAGATACAAAACCATGGCAAAGGTCTCAAGCAAACTTCTCCTAAGCTCTGTTTTTTTCCTCTATTTCTTTCTTCTTCCTCTATGCTCGGGGG